>NC_044924.1:3266284-3321155 GCF_003576645.1 Ipomoea triloba | reverse complement strand
ATTTTTTTTTTTTTTTTTTTTTTACTTTTTAAGGAAATTTGAATTGGAGTACTGAAAGGGGCTTTAACCCAAAAGATGTGGTAGTAATGGAGTCCATGTTCCATGACAATTGAATAATACAATAGCAATTACCCAGGCGCCATGTCTTATTGGCTTCTTGTTTATTTGTCTTAGTTGTGCCATTGCTCTATCTTATTAACCCAACCAAAGCATGATTGGCCAAGCTTTTATTGTGAGTAGTTTTAACTTGTTTTTAGCTCTACTTTGCATTAATTTATAACATTAAAAGAGTCATTATAACTTAATTCCCTTTACTACAATTTGATGCTTGAAAGAAAAATTCATTTACCAAATACAAAATATATTTTAAATCAAAATATAATGTTCATGACAATCCATCTATGATCTCTCATATTTTGAAATCATTGTAAAATTGTTTCATCAAAATATAACTAAAAATGTTTTTTTTTTCAACATACAATACTAAGTGATGATTCAGCATATACAACACTAAATGTTTGAAATCCCATTCTTCTTAAACTGCCTCGGAGCCTATGAATTGACACGGCTTTGAGTATAAAAACCAGGGACTGAGGGCTTTGGAAGTTCCATAGACGATAAGTAGTTACGATTTAGCATATCATGAACTAGAGGCATTTTAGGTCTATCTACTGCATTTTCTTGAACACACAGCAAGGCCACATGGATGCATCTTTTTATCTCCTCCATTGGACTTGATGGAACTTTCAATAACCGATCTATCACATTTAAAGTAGACTCTTTTTCCCATTCTGTCCAAACCTGTAACATTATCCACAAGCTATTTATTATGTCAATTAAATTTGTTACTCATACGCATTTCATTAATACCAATACCATACTTACCTCGAATAATAGGTCCTTTCTAGAATTTCCACTTCGAATGGTATTCCTCTGTCCACTTATAATTTCCAAAACTAACACTCCAAAACTATATACGTCAGATTTATCTGAATATATGCCAAAGCGCGCATATTCTGGTGCTATATATCCACTGAAATGTGAATTGGATAAATATTTTAGTCCAATAAGTTGACTAATCAAATTGCGCATCATTACTCAAGTGTATATAGAATTATTTTAGTAAGGAGTACTTACTGGGATCCCACCAATGTATCCGTAGAGGCTTGGGTTTCGTTTAAAGCAAACAACCTAGCCATTCCAAAGTCTGTAATTTTTAGGTTTAAATTTTCATCTAAGAGAATGTTACTAGCTTTGAGATCACGATGAATAATACGAAAAGAAGAGGATTCTTTGTGTAGATAAATAAGCCCACAAGCAATACTTTCTATGATTATGTATCTTCTCTCCCAATCCAAGTATTGATGCTTGTCACGACCTGCATGTCGACACTTAATTGAGAACATAGATATGCTTTTAAAAATTTCTAGACCAAAGTGAAAGACTAGTTTAAGAAATATTACAAAATAAGAAGCCATCAAGGCCACCATTGGAAACAAATTCATAGACAAGAATCATTTCTCTTCCTTCTTGGCAGTAACCATGCAACTTCACCAAATTTTTGTGTCGAAGGTTAGCTATGAAATCAACTTCATTTTTAAATTCTAAATTATCTTGTCTTGAATTTTCAGACAATCTCTTCACAGCAACTAACTGACTATTTTCAAGTTTACCCTACATATTCACAAAATAATATAAATAATATTGAGTTATAGAGAAATAAAATTTTATTAAATTGCAGCTATTACTAACCATACATATTATAGTTAATTATAGGTTTACGTTATATACAACACCAAAACCTCCTTCTCCTATCTTATTTGCTTTAGAGAAATTCTCTGTTGCATTTTGTAACGTACTCAATTCAAATTTCAAAAGAGACTCCTCCAGACTAATTTCAACACCTGAGCTAGATTTTTCAACTGCTTCACATAGAAACCAAAAATGATCTTTTTGAGATTGTACTCATTAGTTGGATTATAATGAATCGCTGTTCATATAGTAATTTGAGTCTTAATGGCATATTAAAATCAATTAGGTTGTTGTATTATTGGAACTTACTTTGGTCACTGCATAGCTTTTCGCTTTCCTTTTCTGCATTAGAAAAAGGAAAATGCAAATAGTATAATCATGATAAGACTACTACAACAACAATATTCGATGTGATAGAGTATTCGAATAACGAAAGAATTTGTTAGGACAGAGAACCTACTCTTGGCCTTATCGATGATCATAGAAAATATATTTTTTTAAAAATATTTTTTCATAACAAAATATATTTCATATTTTCAAAGACTTTATTGTGAAACTGTAACTCTCACAAATTAGAAGTCACAAATTCAAACTCCAGTGAAAATATTAACTCTTTGTACTTCAATAGGTTGAAAATGTATGTATTAACACAGTACTACATTTCCTATAGTAGCAAATTCATATTGAATTGAGTTCACAGAAGAAATAAGAAAAATATCATTTTGGCAAGAATTCATTTATTTACTGGTTCCATGAGTCAAATGGATTGGAACTTACCTTCCATACCACCATTCTCTTGCCTCCTTTTTCGCCTCTTTCTTAAGACGATGCAAACGATGATTGTAACCATGACAACTGCAAGTATAACTGGAACTACAACAAACAAGACAATTGGAGTTGTATGATGGTCATCCTCCTTCCCTCCTATAAAATAAAGATCTGGATTACTAAGTACTTTTATGAGCATGTAAAACTTCCCCGCTTGAGGTAATAAATAATAAAATAATAAACAATCACTGGGTTAACTCAGTTGAATTAGTTCAACTGATACTGGTCGATCGTTGAAAGACCTTGACAAATCAGAGATGATGAAGAGTCCTTACTTGTATAACAAAGAGTGAAAACACGTGGACTGATTTGGCCTAAGGTAAACATACCTGATTGTGGTTGTGGTTGTGGTGTAGCTGGAACTTGAATCAAGGTATCATTGAAGAAAAGGTCACTGGCATATCGAAAATTGCAGCTAGGCCAGATTATGCCGGCCCCTCTCTTCCCATAACACTTGTCACATTTACTGATCTCTCCAAAAGAAGCATTTAAGCAAGCTGAACAATCTTGAGCACTTAAATCAGGGGTGCACTGCACAAGTGCATATATGGGCTGTAAGTCCGGTCCAGTCGTCTTCCCCGCTGCAAACTTAAGAGGAGTTGCCTTTTGCAGCTCGGCTTCCAAGATCATCCAGCAACTTCCTTAAATCTTGATTAAACTGGTCGACACTCGTGGCGTTCTCCGAATCCCACCGGTACCAATAAGGATCCTTTGAAATGGAACCTATGGTGAATCTATCGGAGTATAGAATCACGCACTCATCGTACCCTCCGAACGCCTCCTTGTCATTAGGACATAATTGTTGCAGCTTCTTAGCAGCATCGTTAACACAGATCCGACATGTGTCCGGCTTAACGTCACCTCTGCACAGCACAACCACGCTCGTCATGTCAGGACTTCGGCCTTCGGATGCGTTGTAGAATCCGTGTTTATTAACCTCGGACGAGAGGGACGAAAGAAGTGTGTTAAGGTTGTTGCTGTAGGTGCTGTCTGGTTTTTGATTTCCAGTTCGGGTGCATACTTTGAATACAAGATTATTCTGTGCGACTGACGAAAGGGTGATGATACTAGAAAGCAGGTATAGGAAACCAAAGCATCTCTGCAAATCCATGGCACCTAGCTTGGCTAGCTAGCTTGATGTTCACAAAGCGCGAATTATTTGTAAACATAAAGGCCCCGTTTGCCTGATTGGTAAATCGTTGTTATCTTATTGAGCTATAGGCATAATAATTGGTTAATAACATTAGATGATTGTAGGGAGGTGTTTGATAAATGAGCTGTTAGCGGATAGATTTGATATAATTTATTTTCTAAAAAAGTTAACTGAAAAAGTTCCTTTGAATTTTAGCATTTTAGACTTACAAAAATTGATTAACCAAATTTTTTTTAACCAAATCAAATACTCCGTAATTAATAGGGGTCAAATGATCCAAAATTGACTTATAGACCAACTTTTTTACCAAATAGGGCCAAAACCGAGTTTTTCCTAATAGCATCCACCAGTGAACTCACATCTGGATTTTTATATATTAGGTTTTCAGCTAATTATGCTATATTAATTATAAAGCCTCAAAACTCTTGTCCAAAAACGTTGCATAAGGTAAATTTGGGAGACATGCAAGAGTTTTCATCACTTTTAATTAATTTTTAATTTTGGGCCTCATTTCGCCGCTAGAGTAAGACTTCAAGTAATTCTTGAATGATTGAGTTAAATTCTGAAAGGAATTTTTTTTTTTTTTTTCAATCCAAATACCGGAGGAACAACAAAACGACAAAATATGTGAATACAATCTGGGGAGTTTTCTCTCTCCTATCTCATCCATGTAGGCCAAGAGTCCTAAAAAATTCACAAAAATCCCAAAATGCTCTAAGATCAGAGACTGTTGTTGACTAACAATAATTGAGGCTAAAATTTCATAGAAAATAAATTATTAAGAAATAATGAGTATAATGATTAACATGTCTTTATACAAAAGTATAATAATGATGTAGAATTGTATTAGAATAAAATATCTAAGGATGCATGCATGTGTGGAAAAAATAAAAAAGATATATATAGAGTAATAAAAAAGAGTAAAGAAAATTAATTACACTTGTCTGAGACCGTCTCACAAATCCTTATTCGTAAGACAGACCAGATCTGATCAATAAATAAATATAATTCTTATACTTAAAAATATAATACAATTGTTTTCAAAAAAAAATATAATACAATTAGTAATATCCATTAATTCCTTCTTATCCGTCTGGCGACATGGAACAAGTTGCTTTGAGTTTTCAACTAACGAAAAAACACTGGCTTTTTATTTTGGCTATGGATCTTCCTACACGTGTAAAGACGATCCACTATGAGCTGAATTAATTTGATTGAACTTTCGTATTTTTATTTTTTTTTGAATTGGTACTTTTTTTTATTAAGTACTATTGACTATGTTACAATGTAGTATCTGTTCATAGTTACTTTCTTAACCAAATGAAGCACAAAGAACAAATATCGCATCCACTAAGGTTCGAACCACCTCTCATGAGGGAGTGCAACCGGATGCCACTTAACCACAAGGTTTTTGACAAATATTATAATGTTTAATTTCCTAATTCTTGCAATATTACTCCTCTAATTAACTGTCCTAAGAACGTATCAACTTTATTCCTATCATTACTCTCATGTGCAAAACAATCTATAACTTTGGTTCACTATTTTGTATGTGTAATATCATGCATAATGCCTCCATGAAGGCCACTGGCAGCTTGCTGCTAGCTACCACTAATCAATGAAAGTGGTAGCACAGGAATCTGTGAAATGATTGAGTGAAGATGATGCTGTGGATGAAGGCTTGAGATCAATGCCTGCAGGGTTAGATCTTCTCCCCATAGAAATCGGTGGCCGGCTTGGTTTAGACATTGGCATTTGTCCACCTTTCAAAAGATGAACAACTTCTGACATTCTTGGCCGGTCTGCTGGATCTTCTTGTACACACAGAACCCCAATGTGGATGCATCTTCCTATTTCTTCCATCGGAGAAGAAGACTCTATCAGCACTGGATCTGCAAGTTCTAATTCCTTTTCTTCATTCAGCAGCTGCCATGCCTGACATGATAATAATCTCGAGTTGTTTAGTTTAATTTGTGTAGAGAATTTAAAGCAAGAATAGGTTAATTGCAAGTTTGCAACCAAGTCATACATAGGAAAGTAGTGCCTGATTGGAGCTTCCATTGATGTAAAAGTTGTTGTTTCTTTGTCCGCTGATGATCTCCAGCATTATTACACCGAAACTAAACACATCAGATTTAATAGAGAACAGTCCCCCCATTGCATATTCAGGAGCCATGTATCCGCTGTACAAAAAAGGGCTCTGATTAATTACCTTAATATTTCAGATCAGATGTAAAGAAATGATGCCAACAATAAATTAAAGTAGCTCACTATGTTCCCACGACTCTTCTGGTGTTGGCGATGTTCTGTTTTTCGCAAAAGATTCTAGCGATTCCGAAATCAGATATCTTGGCAATCATGTCGCTGTCTAGCAGAATATTACTTGGCTTTAGATCCCGATGAATCACTTTAAGCCGGGAATCCTCATGAAGATAAACGAGTGCCCGGGCTATTCCATCAATGATGTTAAACCGTGTTTTCCAATCAAGCAGCAACCTTTTTTCCCTGTCTGCAGAAATCAAGTTCAATTTTTCAGTGAGTCTAACTGCATTCTTGATAGTAGAAGAAATTAACTATGCCAGTGAAGAACAAACCAAATAGGAAAAGATCAAGGCTTTTGTTGGGCATGTACTCATATATTAACAGCTTTTCACTCCCTTCCAGGCCACACCCAAGAAGCCTGACCAAGTTTCTGTGCTGAAGTTTTGCTATCAGCATCACCTCATTCTTCAGCTCATCCACCCCTTGCCATGATTTTCTGGACAACCTTTTCACTGCTACTTCCTCCCCACCGGGCAGAACACTCTGTAAAGGCTCCAATTTTCTACGTTATCGAAACACGAAAGCAAAACCAGAAAGACAGGATCCTAAGGAAGAGTGTACCTTGTAAACAGTGCCAAATCCGCCTTGACCGAGCTTATTTGCCTGCGAAAAGATCTCTGTGGCTGCCTCGACGACAGGTAGCTCCACGGATGGCATATCCTGGGAGCTTAGTACATACTTTCCTACTATACTCAAAGAATTGGATGCAGGTCTGGATTCAATCTCACCCACCTTTCCACTATGGCCTTTTTCCTCTTTATCTGCAATTAATTAAACCAACTCTAGTAAAACTATATTCATCTTTGATTTCAGAAACTGTAAACATTTTTACCTGTTTTCGCCTGCTTCCTCTTTTGTCGATATCGTGCAAAGCTCCCAACCAAAACTGCTATCAGAAATGCTAAAACACACACAATTGTGACAGGAACCCATGTTTTGCTCTTCTTATTCCCTGAAATCAAGTTAATTCAATTAAGTGTGTTAGGATCAAGCGCTTACCACTTACACCAAAAGAAGAGATGCTAACAATATAATCCAAGTTTCTTACCACTGGTATCTGTGGCACTATAATAGAACTGGAATATCTCAAAACGCACAGAACAAGCGGCACCATAAACCGTTCCCCCTTCACGGGAGCCACAACATCCATCAAGATCTCCCGAGGCACTTTCCAAACAAACACGGCACTCTTGATTAGACAAATCTCTTGTACACTGCACAAGTCCATAAATAGTAATCTGTTCTGAGAATTTTCTACTTTGAGCTGCAAACATGAGCCTGGAATTGTAAGCAGCCTCCTCAGAGAGGCCATCCATCAACTCCTTCAAAGCCTGTGAGAATTGGGAGGGATCTGCAGACACATTTTTCTTATCCTTATTCGATTCGAGATACTTCCCATTGTATCGCTTCAAGAGGGTCGAGCCGTACTCGACTTTACAACGCTGATCATATCTTATCACAGCCTCCCTGGTTTGGCACTGGCGTTTGATCTCTTCACTTGCTTTCTCCAGACAATTTTGGCAGTCCGTCGAGTTTATGTCCCCTCTGCAGAGCGCTCGGCCCAGGACTCTGTCAGCTCCATCCCCAACTGAAGCGTTGTAGAACCCTTCATTTTGAGCTGCCCGAGCTGGCAGAGAACCTAGGAGCCTTTTGAGGTTGTTGTCAAAGGTGCTATTGGCTTTATAATCGCCTCTGTTACTCGAACACGGGGTATCAGGCGGGTCTGCAGCGCAAACATGAAGTAACAGTAACACGAAAACAGCAGCAATAGCTCTTTGATTGATCATCTTGGTAATTAAGAAGGTCTAAAAATGGCAACTGTACTGTTCAGCTTATCCGGGGAATTGAAGGAAACATATTGTCTGGTCTTTACTACCTCAAATAGTATGAATCTTCCACAGGCATTTGGAAAAACATGCCAAGATGAAAGCAATGTGTATGGACATCTTCTTTGAATTGAATTTTCTGCAGATGGCTCAGTTCAGACTTCGGAGTGTTGGATACATTCATCTCCAATCGTAGCTATGGGGTCCGTGAAATTGAACTGTGTGAATATGACCATTTGCACTCATGCAGATTGACCAGGAATTAATGGTAAAGTCTACTCAGATTCCTATTTGGCCTTTACACTTCTTAAAAAATATGTGTACACATACCAGGTCCACAAAAATATTATATTACACCAATTTTTGTAACACATAAAACTCGTAATCACTAACTGAGAGTGTACGTGAATCCATGTCATAAGACCAATAAACTGCTTCCAGCAAGTCAAATTTGAAATTCTAATGTTACTAAGTCAATAATCTAACCAACTAGGTAATATTAGACGTTATTTCCACGTTAAATATGTGGACTGTTTCGATAGCGGTCATGGTCCATGGATTTAAGCTATGACAAAAACGCTTATCCATTCTGAGTTCTATGTCAAAGTTCTTGCAATAAATATCAAAATAATAATAATAATAATAATAAAGGAATAAAATACATTGAAAAATGACTTCTCAAGGCTCTTTGGATGCAACTTGACAAGTGGGCTTAGAATTTTGTGAATTATTTATTTACATATATCTGAACAAATCATGAGTCATTATAACCTATCGTTATATATCATAGTGATACGTCACAAATATAAATATCATCAAATAAATTTAAAGTACAATTAAAATTATATTTTAATATTGTTATAATGAATTTATTGTATATAAAAATATAATATTTGACCCTATTTATACGTTATATATGTAGGACCGTTTCGATGGCGGTCATGCTCCATGGCTTATGGCTGTGACAAAAATACTCATCCACTTAACAACTTGCTTGATTCTGATTTATGTGTCAAAGTTCTTGTAATAGATATAAAATTAAAAAATAATAATAAAATAAATTTTGAAAAAGAATTTCTCAAAGACTCTTTCGGTACAACGGGACAAGTGGGTTTTAAAGGGTTTATTGAGGGAAAAAAATTTCAAACTTTATGTATTATAACAATTATACTTAAATTTTTAAGGTTTGATTTTCTATAAAATTAAATATTTATATTTTATAATAATTATACCCAATTATGCATATATGCTATATTAAAACATTTAAAATTTGACGAATTAATATCAAACATTTGTAACTTGTATAACAAGTATAATTTTAAATCCAAGAATAATTTAGAACTTGAAAGTTGCAAATTGATAAGTGCAAAAGATGCCATCTTTATAAGGTTGTTATCGGATCGTCTAGTGCACAATTCGTAGCTTTTGTGTTTGATTTGTCCCTTTATTGCGTTAGAATGCTTCATATTGCCATTGGACCCCGTTTCACACTTGGTTAATCATTTTGTAGGTAAAAAGGATGGGCAAAAAGACAGAAAATGGCTAGATTTGGAAGAAGGATTCACGAGTCGAAGTTGGAGTGCGAAATACACCATGGACGCCCAGTGGACGCGCGTCCAACGCGCGTCCACCATGCGTCCACCCCTGCGTCCAACTTTTCGCTCTCTGAAGTTTGAAGTCTGTGTAGCAGTCTGCTGTGGACGCGCAGTGGACGCGCGCGTCCACCCGGGCGTCCATCAGAACGCTCGCAGAAGTTGAAGTCTGGACGCATTTATCGCAGTGGACGCGCCCGTGGACGCGCGTCCACTCGTGCGTCCAGCGCGGAAAATTGGCGGTTGGGCGAGATTTAAAAGGGGAATTGAGCCATTTTGCAGGGGATCCATCACATTTTCATTTTAGATCAGTTTAGAATATTTCTCTCTCTAGGATTAGCCTAGAGAGATCTCCCCCAATTCACTCCACATTCCCAATTCACTCCACATTGCAATTCTTAGTTTAGATTAGAATTAGAGAAGAATTCCATTGTTGCAAGATTGAGATCTACATTCAATTTCAAGTTCAAGGTTTAATTTCAAGCTAAGTCTTCCTTTTAATTTCTTGTCATTACTTTTACCTTTTGCTATTTCAATTCCAAGTATGATTAGATAGATCTTTGTGGATTTGGATTGAGCAATGTTGTATGGATATTCTTGAGCTTTGAATTGATTAATTAGGTTTTGCAATTGCTTTGACTATGAGTTTGATTGTGTGAATGGTGATCTTCTTTGACTCTTGTGTGGGAATGATCAACCTATATGAGAGGTGTTTGGAGAAGGAGTCTCACCTACGAGAGTAGGGATACTCCTTAGCCTAGCCTAGCACGTTTCCTTCCCACCTTTGAGAAAAGGGGGATTGGAAGGCAAATAGCACACCATGTGTTCGATAATTTGCCTCACCTAGCCTAGTTGCCATGAGAATGGGACTATGGACTAGATGATAGGCCAATGACCACGAGAGTGGCGTTGGCATAGTTGTCTTGCCTCATTTTCATTATCTAAGTGTTGCTAGCCTAGTATCTTAGGAAATCAAGGATACCTATATGAGTTGCAAGATCCAAATCCTCCTTTCCAAATTGATTGTTTCCATTGTTTGTTCCTTATTTTCCTTATGTTTCATGCACCTTTCTTACCTATGTTTGGGTTAGCTTTCAAACACTAAACACTCTTGTGCTTAATCCCCTTACCGCTTGAATTCCCTCCTTGCCATCCTTTGAGAACGATACTCGGGAACTTCTTCCCGTTTCACCACCTATTACTTTCCATCCACCGCGAAAACTACACCCTTCACAAATTTCAATTTTTGAAAAGTTACAATTGGGTTATTGCAATTGGTTTTAATCAATGACACGAGGCACGTTAGGACATGAACACAACTAGTTAAATTCTTTGACTTGGAGTTCCTAACATAAACAGAATATTAAAGCATGAACAATATTATTGTCTTATTGATTTGTGCATCTTAAAAATATAAACTTTTGCTTACAAATATAGAACCTTATACAAGATTTTTAGGTGTGATTTAAACAAAGAGATTTGGTGTCCTATCTGGGTATTACAGCTGAAACAGTCAGACCATTTTCAGTTCTATCAGTGTAAAAACTTTCATAGTGATCTGTGAATCTCCCAACACAGAAAGCTGGTCTTTTAGGCTGGGAAAGGGCATAAGATTCACCTTCCAGCATAAAACCCACAGAGGCCATGTTAGGCCTTTCATATGGATCTTCTTGAACACATAGCAGTCCAATTTGCATAAACCTCAGGAATTCATCAGCACAACAACAATTTTTCAGCAATGGATCCATCAGCTCCAGGCCTCTACCTTCATTCCACAAATTCCAAGCCTACAACACATTACACGTACGTGTCATATCAGGACATGTGACGAAAGTAATACTAATACGAGCCATATACATGGACTTACATATACTACTAGACTCGGGGCAGTTTGGGTGCGATGGAAAGCGGAATTCTTTTCTGCAGTAATGATCTCGAGCAAGACAACTCCAAAGCTAAAGACGTCAGACTTTATGGAATACAGGCCTTCCATGGCAAACTCCGGGGCCATGTACCCACTGCATGAACAAAGAGTAAATAAATTTTGAGAGTGAAAATTGATAGATGGCTAGAAAATTTGGTACTACAAACCAGAAATTAAAGGGTATTACAATGTTCCAACAATCATGGAAGTGTTAGATCGGTCATCGTTCCCTGCAAAGATCCTCGCCATCCCAAAGTCTGAAATTTTCGGAGTCATGTCTGCATCCAATAACACATTGCTGAGTTTCAAATCCCTGTGGATGATTCTAAGCCTCGAATCCACATGAAGGTACAGCATTCCCCGTGCAATGCCATTGATAATGTTTAGACGTTGGCTCCAATCGAGCTGTGCAAGTTTATTTTCATCTGGTGTAATGCACAGACAAGAAGAAAGGCCAAGAACCTTAAGTTTACCATTCACATAAAACTGAGAAAACATAAAGAGGAGAGCACAAACCTGAGAAAAATGCATCTAAGCTACCATTGGGCATGTATTCATACATTAGCAGCCTTTCATCCTCATGAATGCAAAAACCCAAGAGTGTAACTAAATTTTTGTGCTGAAGCTTTAAGATCAGCTCAACTTCATTTATAAACTGTTCTGAACCCTGTTCAGAACTAGTCAAGAGCCTTTTAACTGCTATTTCTTTTCCATCTGGAAGCTTTCCCTGCATATATAATATAAGCTTGGAAATATATATGAGTTGAGTTTATTATATATGGACTTGATTAGAAACACTACCTTAAAAACCGGGCCAAATCCACCTTCTCCAAGCTTATTCAGGTCAGAGAAGTTGTCTGTGGCTTCTATTATTGTTTGAATGTCTATAAGTGGAAGTTCTTGATTGTTTATTCCTGGGAATTTTTGCTTCAGCTGACTCATGTCATCATCAGGGTAACTCCCCTGAGCTAACTCTGTGTTAGAAATACCTCTTCTATAGCCTAAAAAGTGAAAACAGACTGTTAACCAAAAATAGAAACAGTAAAAATGGAGAGAGATCAAAATTCAAAAGTAGTCTTCTTTGTTCACTTACAATGAGCAAGATAATAGGCAGTGAATCCCACTGCTGCTAGCACAAGTGTCACAGCAGCTGCAACCACTGTAATTGTCCACTTTTTACTTAATCCTGATTCTAATGCATGAAAAGTTAAGCTCACAATTACTTAACTTGAAATTTCTATAACTTTTAAGAATTCATCAGCACAACAACTTACTTGAGTGGTGGTTTGTTCCTTCTTTGTCACCATTATAAAACGGATAGAGCTCATACCGCAAGTAGCAACTACGACTAAGAAGCCGAGCCCCTCGCGAGAAGTAAAAACTTTCCAAGATTTCTGCTGTGGCTATCTCCAGGCATTTCTGGCAATCCTGCTGAGATAAATCCAGGGAGCACTGAACAAGAGCATATATCATATCCCCATCCACAAACGGTGCCGTGCCAGTAGCATACATAGTTGAGTGATTGAAAGCTGCTAACTTCGTGAGATTATTCAAAGTCTGATTCACAGTGGACCTAAACAGCTCCGGATCAGAGTTGTTCTGTTTGTTGTCCAAAGCGAAATTCCCAGAAGAATTCAAGGTGCCCAAGAACATCTGCGTGGAATATCGCAACTGGCAATCTTCCTCCCAAACAATTGCTTCCTTCTTGTAAGAACAATCGTCTCCTTGGACATCGTTTGTCGCACTTTCTATGCAGTGCTTACAAGTTTCCGGTGTAGTATAGTTGTAGCAGAGAAACATACTATAAACGGTATCAGAACCGTTTCCAATAGAAGTATTGAAGAAGTTATGATATGAAGCATTTGAGGACAACGCAAGAAATGAAGTATTTATGTTGAACTGAAGGCTGCTGTTTTCTGCAAAGTTGCCGGGAACATCACAGAGCCTGTAAGGAAGGTATACATATAAAGAATCCGGCAGGGCAAAGTACAAAAACGACAGGTAATGAAGCATCTTCCAATTTATCATCGTCATGTTTCACAGCTTCAGTAATCTCAGAAACTGAATTATTCCAAGAAAGATAGGTCCAAATGAAGGTTGAAGACGAAAGAAAGAAAGAAAGAAAGAATCTGGGCATCTCATATCATGCAGGCCACAAAAATCCTTGTCAATTATATTGACCGAAGAAACAACTATGCATGCTCTACTGTTATGATTTTCTTTATATTTATTTTATTTTTTATTTTTTAATTTCCCAGTTTATGATTGACTGAAGACCAGCGGAAGATGACGAAAATGGCGTATATCCACATGCGGATTCAAAGTGGGGGCTGGGACACTGCTCCCACTGATTTTATTTATTTTTTTACTATTTATATTACAAAGATAATAATTGCTTTTCTCCTTTTAGTCTTCGTCCTTTATCAAACCTCAATTAATAATCAGCTTAGTTAGTGTGAGTGACAATGCACTCTCATCTCAGCTCTGGCTAGTTATTTTGCAGTAATAAAATTTACTCAATACATATCTCTAGTTAATAACTGTCAGGTAGGTACTTTCCTCACATAAAAAAATGTTTACATTGATATTGTTAGTTTTAATTTGATTTGATATATTTGACTATAGAAAGAGATTGAACCAAAACCTCTTATATAAGTATTACACGTATATATAAAATATTTATCAACTATTTGTAAATAATTGTATATATGGTTCACTATTTTGCATGTCTACTATCACGTATGCTACCAGTAATCAATGCGGTGGCACAGGATTCTGTGAGATGAGTGAGTGAAGATGATGAAGGGTTGAGATGAACGCCGCTATGGTTAGATCTTCTCCCCAAAGAAACTGGTGGCCGCCTTGGTTTAGACACTGGCATTTGCCCACCTTTCAAAAGATGAACAACTTCTGACATTCTTGGCCGCTCTGCTGGATCTTCTTGTACACAAAGAACCCCAATATGGATGCACCTTCTTATCTCTTCCATTGGAGAAGACGACTCTATCAGCACAGGATCTGCAACTCCCAATTCCATTTCTTCATTCACCAGCTGCCATGCCTGACAATATTGTGCATTTTTTATAGTCAATTCAAGTTTTGTGTGTGTGTGTGTTAATTGCAACCAAATCATCAATTAATGCAAAGGCATACATAGGACAGTAGTGTCTGAGGGCTTCCGTTGATGTAAAAGCTGCTATTTCTTTGTCCACTGATGATCTCCAGCACTATCACCCCGAAGCTAAACACGTCAGATTTAATTGAAAATAGTCCCCCCATTGCATACTCAGGTGCCATGTATCCGCTGCATGTACAAATATATGTTGATTTGTTATTGCTTCCGCTATTTGTGTTTATATATATACTACATGTTATTAAATTTGTGTTAGATTATGATTGACTCAACAAAAGTAGCAAAGTATGTAGCTCACTATGTTCCCACGATTCTTCTGGTGTTGGCAGGGTTCTGGTTCTCACAAAAGATCCTAGCGATTCCAAAATCAGATATCTTGGCAACCATGTCATTGTCGAGCAGAATATTACTAGGTTTAAGATCCCGGTGTATCACTTTCAGCCGGGAATCCTCATGAAGATAAACGAGTGCTCGTGCTATTCCATCAATGATCTTAAAGCGGGTATTCCAATCAAGCAGCATCCTCTTTTCCGAGTCTGCAGATAGAAACCAAGTTTTTCAGTGAGTTTAATATAATTGCATTCTTGATAATAGATGGAATTAAGCCTTGATTAAAGAACAAACCAAATAGGAAAAAATCAAGGCTTTTGTTGGGCATGAACTCATATATCAACAGCTTTTCATTCCCTTCCAGGCCACACCCAAGAAGTCTGACCAAGTTTCTGTGCTGAAGTTTTGCTATCAGCATCACCTCATTCTTCAGTTCATCCACCCCTTGCCATGATTTTCTGGACAACCTTTTCACTGCCACTTCCTCCCCACTGGGCAGAACACTCTGTAAAGGCTCCAGTTTTCTATCGTTATCGAAACACGAAAGCAAAACCAGAAAGACAGGATCCTAAGGAGAAGCATACCTTGTAAACAGTGCCAAATCCGCCTTGTCCAAGCTTATTAGACTGCGAAAAGATCTCCATGGCTGCCTCTACGACAGGTAGCTCCACGGCTGGCATTTCCTGGGAACTTAACACATATTTTCCCACTATAGTCAAAGAATTAATTGCAGGTCTGGCCTCAATCTCACCTAGCATTCCTCTATGGCTTGTTTCCTCTTTATCTGCAATTAAAGCACCTCTAGTAAAACCATATTCATCTTTCATTATTTCAGAAACTATATACAAACTTGTTTAATTTACCTGTTCCTGCGCGCTTCCTCTTTTGACGATACCGCGCAAAGCACCCAACCAGAACTCCTATCAGAAATACTAAAACACATACAATTGTGACAGGAACCCAGATTTTTCTCTTATGCCCTGAAATCAAGTTAAAAAGATTGTTAATTTTGTACGTCTCATATGTACTAGAGGATAAAATAATCAAATTTCTTACCATGGGTATCTATGGAACTATAATAAAATTGGTATATCTCAAAACGCACAGAACAAGCCCCAGCATAAACCGCTCCTCCTTCACGGGAACTACAACATCCTTCAAGGTCTACCGAGGCGCTATTCAAGCATTCACCGCACTGTGCATTAGACAAGTCTCTTGTACACTGCACAAGCCCGTAAATAGAAATCTGTTGTGAGAAATTTCTACTTTGAGCTGCAAACATGAGCCCCGAATGGTAAGCAGCCTGGTCAGAAAGGCTACCCATCAACTCCTTCAAAACTCGCGAAAAACGGAGGGGATCAGACACGGGTTTCTCCAGGTCTGTTGAGTCAGGATACTTCCCATTGTAACGCTTCAAGAGTGTAGACCCGTACTCGACTTGACAACGCTGATCATATCTCATCAGAGCTTCCCTGGATTGGCACTGCCGTTTTATCTTCTCACTTGCTTTTCCCAGACAGTCTTCGCAGTCCGTGGAGTTTATGTCTCCTCTGCAAAGCGCTCGACCAAACACTTTGTCATCTCCGTCCCCAAATGAAGCGTAGTAAAAGCCATGGTTTTGAGCCGCCCTCGCCGGCAGAGTGGCAAGGAGGGTTTTGAGGTTGTTGTCGAAGGGGGAGTTGGTTGTGTAATTGCCTCTGTTATACGAACACGGATTATCCAGCGGGTCTGCTGCACAAACATGAAGTAGGAGCAACAGGAAAACGGCACTAATAGCTCTTTGATTGATCATTTTGAAAGCTCTGAAAATGAAGATACGTGTAAGAGTGTAACCATCAAGATTCAAGAAGAAGGCAAATAGAGGAGTGAATCTTCCTCAGGCATTTGGAAAAGAATGCCAAGAAGAAAGCAATGTGTGTGCAGTGCACAACTTCTTGGACCTGGTTCATAATAACATTCAAATTATGTATCTGTAATTAATAGATTATGTGTCTTCAATTGTGTATAATTTATTAACTGAATGTATATAATATATTAATTGCAAATTCATAATTCTTGAATTATGGTCTACAAGGTAAGATTACCTTATTCCATGATATAACAATCACATGTTTGTCAGGTTGTTTGGCAATAATATATAAAATTTTGAAAGCATAGCCATCCACAAATGGAATATTAGACCGCATTTACACGGAATATGTAGGACCATTTCATGGTCAATGAATCTAAGTTGTGACAAAATTGCTTATTCTCCGCTTAAATCCCATCCAACAACTTGCTTGTTTCTGACTTCCATATTTCTAATTAAACATCTTGCCCGATACATACAAAAACTTTTAGAAAATGACTACTCTGATCTTTCACAAGTACCCACAACTCGCCTTTTACTTTTGTCATTTACTTACTCCGTATTTATTACATCCCGACAAATCATATATGCATATACTACACAGTAAGAGTTCTCATTTTTCAAGCCAACATTTTACTTAAGAAAAATTTTAAGAAGTATTATAATTCGTAACTATTAAAATAAATAGAATGATATTGTATCAAAAATGCATTGGTTCATTTTTATTATTGTTTAAAAAAAATTCAAATAACCATACTATTAAAAAGTATCATTATTTCGACTTATTTCGAAATCGTGAAAATAAATTATTAAGTGAATGGAACATGACTTCCAATCACTCCTTTTGCACAAGATTGTCACAATGAATGAGGCATGATTTACCAAGTGTACATAGGAGTTAGTCATTTCACCATAATAAAAAAGATTAAAAGTGTCATTTTTTTAAAATTTATTATATATTAGACATGAATATTTAATTGCAAAAGGTGTTATTGTTTGCTCCACTCACATATTGGCTATCGTTATTAAATCCTGGTGAGTTGTGTTAAGTAGAGGACGAGTCAAAGTTTTATGGTTGCCAAACAGGACCACAAAAGCACCACGTTTAATTTGTCCGGATCGAAGCAACACCTAACTGATAGAGATTACCATTATTAACTATTCCTAATTATTAGAATTTCAATTTCAATTATGATTATTGTAATCATTTTCGTTTTTCCTCAATCTTACCTTGTTTATAGCTGCATGTTTAATGTATCTGTGTATTTCATTAGTATTCCTTCCGTCTCATTTGGTTTGTCTGGTTCGGTTAATGAGGTTTGACTGAAGTTATTTTTAATTCAATTCTTCATAATATTAAGTTTAATATTACTATATAAAATTTATATATTTAGAAACTACATTAAAAGTACTATTAAACACAAAAAAATCAAATTTTAAAATAATTAAAAATTATTAAAGAAATTAAGTAAGGATGAAAGAGTTGGTTTGACCAATAACTAGTAAACAAGACAGGTAAAATGAGGTAATGGAAATATATAAGTTCTTCTTTGAACAAAATTCTACGCAGTATGATAAAATATTTAACTCAAATTTTATATATATATATATATATATATATATATATATATATATATATATTCTCTCCCATGTATTTTTGTCTTTTGTTTTTCTCATTCTTAGCTAGTTTATAGCTATTTGTTTAGTTTCTTTGTAGTAAGTCGTTGTTCAAGTTAAGGTTCTAAACTAATATTCTCAAATCTTATTAGACTTGACTTGCATGCAAAATAAGATTTAGTAATAATTAATTATATTAGTATTACACGTTATTAATTAATATAACGTGTGCTTACTGCTTAGTTGAATAATAGAATTGCTCCCCTCCCCACCTTTAAGTGAGAAAAGACACTGGAATAAAGAAGTGTTGGTGGAAGAAAATTAGCTGCAATCATCATGCGACTTGTCAATTTCATTCCAGTTGATTAACAGCATTCAAACATGCATAATCTAGAAGTTCTCCACTTACCCACATCTCCCGGATTGGTCAATTTCATACATTCCAATTAAGAATTGAATTTTACGAGTGTTAGCGAAGTTATTAATTTTATTTGACACCGTACCAAGAATTAATAAGTTTTTAATTCCAATTCATACTGTTAAGTGTTAACCAACTACCCCTTCCAAGAATCCACACATTTTCACATGGAAAAAGCTACACAGATCATCTTCATTGAAGCTAGTCAGAGATTTACAGAAGCAGATCAGAGTAGTTAAAAGTTTTTTAGCTGTGATTTACTATCTGGGTAATACTGCTGAAACAGTCAGACTATTTACAGATATATCAGTGAAAAGACTTTCATAGTGATCTGTGAATCTCCCAACAGAGAAAGCTGGTCTTTTAGGCTGGGAAAGAGCATGAGATTCACCTCTCAGCATAAAAACTATAGATGCCATGTTAGGCCTGTCATGTGGATCTTCTTGAACACATAGCAGTCCAATTTGCAGACACCTCAGGAATTCATCACCACACAATGAACTTTCCAGCAATGGATCCACCAGCTCCAGGCCCCTACCTTCATTCCACATATTCCATGCCTGCAATACGTATATCGCTGTATCAGCTAATCGTGTAATATCTTTGCAAGAAATTAAAGCATTGGCTCAAACTGTATCTTGTGATGTTGAGCCTAATATCAACAAATACAAAATGTGTAGTCTCAGACGAAACACATCCTTCAATTTAGTATCAGAGCCACAGAATTACGTGTGCTATTAGACTTGGAGCAGTTTTGGTGAGATGGAAAGCGGAATTCTTTTTCGCAGTAATGATCTCAATCAAGACGACTCCAAAGCTAAAGATGTCAGATTTTATGGAATACAGGCCTTCCATGGCAAACTCCGGAGCCATGTACCCGCTGCACAAAGAGTAAAATAAATTTTGAGAGTGAAAATCGGTAGATGGCTAGTAAATTTGGTACTACAAACCAGAAATTAAAGGGTATTACAATGTTCCAACAATAACAGAAGTGTTAGTTCGGCCATCATTTCCTGCAAAGATCCTCGCCATCCCAAAGTCTGAAATTTTTGGAGTCATGTCTGCATCCAGTAACACATTGCTGAGTTTCAAATCCCTGTGGATGATCCTCAGCCTAGAATCCACATGGAGGTATAGCATTCCCCGCGCAATGCCATTGATAATGTTCAGACGTTGGCTCCAATCGAGCTGTACAAGTTTATTTTCATCTGGTGTAATGCACAAACAAGAAGAAAGGGCATGAACCTTTAGTTTACCAATCAATCATTAACCAATAATCCTGAAAACATAAGGAGGAGAGCACAAACCTGAGAAAAATACATCTAAGCTACCATTGGGCATGTATTCATACATTAACAGCCTTTCATCCTCATGAATGCAAAAACCCAAGAGGGTAACTAAATTTTTGTGCTGAAGCTTTAAGATCAGCTCAACTTCATTTATAAACTCTTCTGAACCCTGTTCAGAACTAGTTAAAAGCCTTTTAACTGCTATTTTCTTTCCATCTGGAAGTTTTCCCTGCATATATAATTATGGATACATAAGCTTGGAAATATATATGAGTTGAGTTTATTATATATGGACCTGATTAGAAATACCACCTTAAAAACCGGGCCAAATCCACCTTCTCCAAGCTTATTCAGGTCAGAGAAATTGTCTGTGGCTTCTATTATTGTTCTAATGTCAATATGTGGAAGTTCTTGATTGTTTATTCCTGGGAATTTTTGCTTCAGCAGACTCATCTCATCATCAGGGTAACTCCCCTGAACTAACTCTGTTTCAGAATTCCCTCTTCTATAGCCTAAAAAGTGAAAACAGACTTTTAGCTTAAAATAGAAACAGTAAAAAAGGAGAGATCATAAGTAGTCTTCTTTGTTCACTTACAATGAGCAAGATAATAGGCAGTGAACCCCACTGCTGCTATAAGAAGAGTCACAGCAGCTGCAACCACTGTAATTGTCCACTTTTTACTTAATCCTGATTCTAATGCAACAAAATTAAGAGCATAATTAGTTCTTACTCCATGCAGAACAGTGTCAAGTTTAACAAATTATCAGCAGAACTTACTTGGGTTGTGGTTTGTTCCTTCTGTGTCACCATTATAAAACGCGTAGAGTTCATACCGCAAGTAACAGCTACGACTAAGAAGCCGAGCCCCTCGCGAAAAGTAAAAACTTTCCAAGATTTCTGCTGTGGCTATCTCCAGGCATTTCTGGCAATCATGGTGAGATAAATCCAGGGTGCACTGAACAAGAGCATATATCATATCCCCATCCACAAACGGTGCCGTGCCAGTTGCAGACATAGTTGAGCGGTTGAAAGCTGCCAACTTTGTGAGATTATTCAAAGTCTGATTCACAGTGGACCTGAACAGCTCCGGATCAGAGTTGTTATGTTTGTTGTCCAAAGCGAAATTCCCAGAAGAATTCAAGCTGCCCAAGAACATCTGCGTGGAATATCGCAACTGGCAATCTTCCTCCCAAACAATTGCTTCCTTCTTGTGAGAACAATCGTCTCCTCGGACATCGTTTTTTGCACTTTCTATGCACTGCTTACAACTTTCCGGTGTGGTATAGTTGTAGCAGAGAAACATACTATAAACGGTATCAGAACCATTCCCAATTGAAGTATTGTAGAAGTTATGGTATGAAGCGTTTGAGGATAACACGAGAAATGAAGCATCGATGTTGGACTGAAGGCGGCTGTTTTGTGTAAAGCTGCCGGGTACATCACAGAGCCTGTAAGGAAAATCTACATAATGAGAATCTGGGAGGGCGAAGTACAAAATGGACAGGTAGTGAAGTATATTCCAATTCATGTTTCGCAGTTTCTGAGATCTCCCAAACGGAATTATTCCAACAACTTTAATGGTAGTTAAAATGCAGGACAAATGGAGGTTGAAGACTGCATAATGAATTCTATCTGCCCATTCCAGGTCAACGTAGACCACAAGAATCCTTAAGAAACAACCATGTATGTACTTACCGCTTACTATTCAATTTTTATTTTTATTTTTTTGTTTTCCAGTTTGACTAAAGACTAGCGGAAATGGCGTATATCCACCGGCGGACCCAAAGTGGGGGCGAGGGGTGGCCATAACAATCCTTATCGGTTGACTGAGAAACAACCATGTACTTAGACTAGCGGATGCAAAAAGTGGGGTCAATATCAATTCCACTTAGGCTTAATCTCATAATCTCTCATACTGTCAGTCCGTCATTACATGCCATCTGAATACAACATGCTTGATTACTTATACTTTTCTTAATAATTAATTATTAATATAATTACCTAATTTTTATTTATGGTAATTATTATTGTAATATAAAAAGAGGTTTTAAAGTGTCACAAAGGGGTCACACTTGTGTGAGACCGTCTCACGGATCCTTATTCGTAAGATGGGTCAGGTCAGGTCGAAACAACATGCACATGTCATACTTATATGCTCAAATATAATACTAATAAAAAATTCAATTTTTGTTACTTATAAGAGAAAAAGTAATACATTTTTCATAATAATTAATGTTGATAAGTGCCTCTTACTTATAAGAAAAAATATAATATTTTTGAGGAAAAATGTAATACTTTTAAATCAAAATGTAAAAGTATTGTATTTTTCTTTAACATATTACATTTACCTAATAAGTAACAAAAATTTTATTCCAGATTAGTATTACATTTGAGCATATAAGTATGACATTTGTGCATATAACTGTTACATTTACAATGTGACCCGACCCGTCTCATGGTGAGACGGACTCATAAAAGTTTTTGCTTAATCTTAAATGTGGATCTGGAATCCGGATCCGTTTGTTAATTTGGGAATTCTGCGCCGGAATTCGGTAATTAGGGTGGGAAAAAACTGCGCGCTCATTTCAAAAGAACAATTTAATTGATCAACGAACAATCAGAGCAGCTTCAAACCCCTGATGTGAAGCTTTGAAGTTTGAACTGTGTTTGATCATTCGACAATTGATTTCATGGCGTCTCGGATTCCAAGATTAGCAGCTCTTCGTTCTTTCTCCTCAATCTCTGCCCTCATCGGTTGCAAGAGTTACCGCCAACCACTGTTCCCTCCAAAATCCGGCTTAATCAATTCGGCACACACCCACCTCTCGAAGAACCAATCAGTTTATAAGCATTCATCCTCTGAGATTGGTGAGTTTTCTTTAGCTATTCCAGTTGTTCGAGGAAATGTCGCCGTGAAACTCTTATCATAATAGCAAATTGGGTTCTGCAGACCTAGGCTAGCATCGAAATGGGAAATATCTATTGATGCTAAAGTATGAATCTTTTTCTTTTCTTAGTTTTCAAATTTGATCCTTGCTTTAGAAAACCCTAGTTCAAAGTTCAAACCTGTTTGACGATATAAGGCCTCCTGTTCCTCTATGTCTTTATTAGTTGATATTTAAAGATTCTTATGTTGTATGGACATGTTCACCGGAGGATAATCGTCTGCAATAGTTGGCAATTTGGGTTACCTCGTGTATCCAAGCTGCATTGTTCGGTTGTTCCTCCCCAAGTGAAGAGTTACTTGTTTACTGAACTTGGAAGTTTGTTATCTGAACTGGAATTTTTGTATTGGGCCTTAATGGTTTGGTTTATGTAAACTTTACTTTCTGTTCAGTATGACTATGTTCTGGTCCCATTTAGTTGTGAATTGTGACTCGTGTATGGTATCTGCTTCAGATTCAACACTAAAAGATTGCAATGAGATTGGCCATGAAGAATTTCAAAAATGGGGTAATGGAGGTGGGACTTTCCATAAGTCTTCTAGCATTGATCCAACGGCAATCATAGAGATTGGTGCAGTAATACATGCAGAATCTGTTGTAGCTGCAAATGTTCATGTTGGTTCAGGATCCATCATTGGTCCTGCAGTTACAATAGGCCAATCAACAAGAGTAGGGTATAGTTGCTGCACTATTTTGAGGATGCTTAACGTTCTTCATCATTCATATTTTATGAAATCTTTTATTGATTATTCTAGATTTCTAGGTATAATGTTGCAGTCACTAATTGCACAATTGGTGATTTTTGTGTTCTCCACAGTGGTGTCTGCATTGGACAAGATGGTAAGGCTGAGTGTCAGATTTAATGGATTAGATTTGAATGTAACTTACTACTTTCTGCCAATTTTAAAATTTTTATTATATACATCTAAGGGTTGTTTCCTAACAGGTTTTGGGTTTTTTGTGGACGAACAAGGAAAAATGGTGAAGAAGCCTCAAGTTGGTGAAATATTAATTATTTGCTGATATAACCTACTTTTGTTCTCTAAATATCACTTCTATGTCGTATTGAGTAACATTTATAACAGTTATCTTGGCATTAACATTCTTGTTGTATTCCATCTTCAGAATCTGAATGTGAGAATAGGAGCCCATGTGGAGATAGGGGCAAATACATGCATTGACAGAGGCAGGTGAGCATTTTGTGAATGTCTATTGAAATAAGTGTACTTTGCATTCTAAGCATTGATTTTGATCATTTAACCTTTGGAGAGGTCCAGTTGGAGGGATACTGTAATTGGGGATCATTCAAAGATAGATAACTTGGTTCAGGTATCTAACATTCTCACCATTATCTTCAGAGTTTCTAACAGTATCTGTATTTCAAATTTGAGAATTCCAATATACTCACTCAACTTTGCAGATAGGTCACAATGTAATTATTGGGAAGAACTGCATGCTCTGTGGACAAGTTGGAATTGCTGGCTCAGTAACGTAAATTGCTGCTTACTCTCTCTGTGCCTTTATATAAAGAAGAAAGCAAAATGACATTGCTGAATCTAAACCACTCCCAAACTTATTCAAAACTTGATTGCTTTTCAACATTTTAAAACTGTAACATAATATGCTTTTAATCTTCTTTCAGCATAGGTGACTATGTAACTATGGGGGGAAGAGTTGCAATTCGTGATCATGTATGCATTGCCTCAAAGGTAGTTACTTGAATTATCATTTTCATTCAATAATCACTATCTGTGGTTGAATAAATATTCATATTCATATGCATTTCCATTTTCTTGAATGGTTTATTTCCAAACTTTGTATCCGCATGCTTTGCAATTTATAAATGCACTCTTATTCCGTTTATCCATACATGATATATAACCAACATAATTATTGAATTGGGCTACAGGTCAGGCTAGCAGCGAATAGTTGTGTCACCAAGGATATAAATGAGCCAGGGGATTATGGCGGCTTCCCTGCTGTAAGGAATCTGTTATATCATAGGCATACTGGGTTTAACAGTTATTTTTTGTATGGTTAAAAAAAATTCAAAATATGTTTATACAATTTTGTAAATGGTGTTTATGGATTGTTATTGCAGGTTCCTATTCGTGAATGGCGGAGACAAGTTGCTACCCACCGCCAGTCCCTGAAGTAGGGATCCATTAGGTCACATGGTTTACACTCTCTGCAATGGTTGGGCTTTATTCTTTAGACAAATCTGTAAAGTGCATACATATTGTGCATTTTTGCCAGTCAAATTGATACATTGATGGTAGGAATGAGAACTGGTTTTCAACTTTCCAACACTCCAATATACTATTTTCTTCTGCTTTCCAACAAAACCTGTTCTCATCTTTTAGTGGGCAGACGAAAAAGGAGTTTGAAAGAGATAAAGCCAACTACAGTCAATAAGCACTCAAAAGCTCCCATCTACACCTAAGAGTTAAGACATTCCTTAGAAAGATATCACCTAAAGGATATCACAGATCATAAAGGTCAGTGACGGTTAATAAACAAAAAAGAAAAATAAAGAAACAGTACCTATATTTCTTACTTCATAAGAAAAGTAAGAAATCAAGTTTCTTTTTTCAGTATATATATACAAAATTCTAAACAAACATAACATGCTACCTGGTTCTTACATTTTCAAAAACATCCTTATATATACCAACTGCAGCTACAAGTTAGTTGTAAACCAAAAAATGGCAGTTGGAAAAAAATACAGAGAAAAATCTGAAATCTATTGGTGGTATTTTCAAGTTGCAGCAGTGTTAACTCTGGTCTCTCTAGTCATATGGCGTACTCTAATCCCGAGTTCTCCCACTTTCACCATTGCAGGTTTCCATGTTCTTCCTTCTGATACCAAGAATTCTACGACGACAGATCATCACAACAGTACTTCTATCAGGTTAGGCATCGAAATCTTGAATCCCAACAAAGGTATGAGCATATACTACAACGACATCTACTTCACTATGAACTACAACAATGGAATTGTTGTTGCAAAGAATTCCACCCCGGGCTTCTATCAGCCGTGCAAGAATGATACTATGAGGGCAGTGGAAATGAAAGCTGACCTGCAGTTTTTGCAGCAGATTATTACAGGTGGGAATGTAAGTTTCAAGATTGGATTGGAGACGAAGGTTCAGTATATGTATAGGATATTCAAGTGGAAAACAAAGCATCATAAGATGGATTATGAAGCTTATGTATACAATGTGACAGTTAGTGTTAATGGAACTGATTTAGGACAGAACGGCACTGTCTTTAAGAAAAAGTTTTGAATCTGTACAAATAAACATGCATTTTCCAAATTTGTCTAAAGATTAATTAAAGCATGCATGCATGTTTATCCTGTTTCTTTATGAATCAGACCAGAGAATTTTGTTGTTTGACTCTGTTACAATGCAGTATCTGTTCGTAACTACTTTGTCAATCTACTGAAGTACAAAGAGTCAATATAGGCTCGAACCTACCCCACTCCCTTCTATATGAGCCGGGAGAGCAACCAGGTGCCACTAGAGAACAAGTTCTTAGCAAAAATATTGATAGGGTTTACTATTAGTTTCATGTAAATCTTTATTTTCATTATTTTCAATTCTTGTTCTGGTTTATCTGAACAGATTTATTATTGTTTTGATTTAGAATAACTTTTGGGATGGAAAAATAGTTACAAGCAAATTATAAACATTAGTTCATATATAGGTCCTAGATAAATGTTAGCTAAAATAAACTGGGCATCTCTTTCCTTTATAATCTGCCGTGATGGTGCCATCTTTTCCGACACCGACGGGGCAATTAGCGTGCAACCTATGATGCTTGCTGTGCCACGACGACACTTTGAATCTCATCGTGGACGTTAGTTGCAGCCGGAAAAGCACGAGTCCGCGAGACCGGTCGGCCTGAAACTGCTGCCAGCGTTGGTTAGTGACCGTGAGCGTGGCGCCGCTGAGCACGCCGGCGAGAACGGTGGTGTTTTTGGGGGACTGGTAGAACGGGATTAGCAGCGACGCGCCGCCGATGCTTTGGTCTTCGTAGAACACGGTGACCTGCATGGCGTCGAAGTTAAAGCCGATGCCTTGGTTGGAGTTTCTTGCGGTGACGTTGAAGATAATCTCGGCGTTCTCGAACCCGTTTGGGTTGTCCAGGCCGGGAATGGAGAAATCTTCGAGGTAGATTCGTGGCCTGTGGGGGCGGAGACTTAGCCAGAGAATGAAAGCTATGATGCCCAGAAAGGCTAGAAGGCCTAAAAAGATGGAACAGATTAGTTTGGAGATTCTTGTGGTTAGGCTCTCTTTCACGCGGTGCGCGTAGTAATGGGCGCTGTGGTGGCGTTTCAGAGGGCCGTCGCCGGAGTAGGGGTCTTGGTGGTGGAGCGGCAAGCGGCCGCCGCTGGAATAGTTCATTTTTTTCCGGGTCGGAAGTATATGTTTCACTGTGCAACGGAAGATTGCGGCTGAGGAGACTGTAGGCCGGCGTTTGTATATGTAGTGGGAAATTGAGGTGGCGGAGGTGGGAAGTAATGCCGGCGGATCGGAATGGCTTGGTTGTATGTAGAAAGAAAAGTATAAGAAAAAGGTTACTATGTTCTTGCTTGGGTTATGGGGTGATGATGAACTGGGTATGTATGTATATATCAAACACATTCCGTTGAGGTGAAGCAAGAAATGCAAAATTGAATATACCTCTTCACAATGGATTAATTCTTGAAGTGTTGCCAAAGAATACTAATTTAATTTGAAATTCTTGTTTTCTTATTTTCTAAATTTCCCACGGGAAACTGGTTCATTATACCCTATTTATGTATATGTGTATTATGAACATGAATTCTGTATATTATTACATAAATTTTGTAATTTTAAAGTCAAATTCTGTATATTAGACCAGAGTCCACAGTTATAAATTGCCAATAAACATAACACCCATCATACCATATGTGAAAACCATTTGTTGGGAAGCCCACATAGGCCAGGCATGCACATTCACACGTTAGAATTTAGAAAGTCTTCTTGATTCAAAACCTTATTAAGATAAAGCCCAATTCAAGTCCTTTTCATCTTCTACAGGCCAGGCATAAAATTGAACCCAATAAAAAAAGAGAGGTGTTCTCAAAAAAAAAAAAAAAAAGAGAGGTTGTGCTGAGGTTGGTCCAAGTGGACCTAAAACTACATACTTCCCAGTTCCCATTAGTCATTGCCCCATGCCATATATATATATATATACACCTCCAATATAATTCAATCATCACTCTTCTCTTCCAATTATATTAAGACTTCCACTCCCTCACTCAATTCTTCTTCTTCGTCCTTCTTTTTCTAAGTTTGATTTTCAAACCAATAACACACGTAGCGGTTGAAGAAAAAAGATAGATGGAGTACTCTTGCAGCTGAAATATTCATTGTTAAGTTTATCCCGTCGTGTGAAAAGGTGAAGTTGACTAACAAGCTAAGGCTGTGTTTGTCTTGGTGTGAAAAGGATCAGGTGTTGAACTGTGGTTTCCTGATTTGCTACGCCAGCCGCCATCTCCCTCTCCAAACAACTCCTCTTTTATATTTAATTTGTCCCCTTCTCCCATTCACTCCTTTAGCTTCATCTGCGGTGAAGAAGAAGAAGAAGTTGAAAAACTGACGACAACTCCAAACCTCGTAAGCACAGTTTTTGTTTTCATATGTTTGAAACTTGTCGTGTAGTTTAATTAATAACCTGTCATATATATATATTTGCAGGAGAATATGGAGTCTGAGACTGTAAGCTCAAATGGGGAATTCACAGAAGAATTTGAAGACAAAACTGCCCACAAAATCAGAGTTTCTGATCATATATTGCAATACACCAACCCATCTGATAGCTTTGTTGTGGAGATGGACCGCTTTTCTCACCTAACACAAAAAACAAATTCACGAATTTCTGTAAGTTACCTTATCCCATTCAATTCTTTGATTTATGGGAAAGCCGTAGTTGCTATCCATATTCACACGCACAGGGAGCTGGCCCAAGGGAATCATCACTTGTAGAAATCGAGTTCTCTCAAAATTTTTCCTCATAAAGAGAGTTCACTTGCCACTTGAACTACATTGGGTTATTGTAACATGTCATATTAATTACGTAACATTTGTAATGATATGATAACCTCAACTCATAGTGATCGATATTATAACGTTAACATTATTAATCAATAATAATTTTTTGATCAATGATACACGTGTTAATTATTATTATCAACCAAATGGGATTGGATAGATCATGCATACAGCGCAGCCTATACATGTACATACAGTTGCATTCGAAATAAGTAATTAGACAGTGACATTTGTACTTATCCAATATCCAATGTCATTTGGTTGGTTATAGTGTTCTTGTCAAATCCTTACTTATAAGTGATCAGAACAAATTCTAAATGGTACAAAACTCGTGTTTTTGGTTGACTAATAAAAATTGCAGAGGAGTCTGGCAAGAAAAGGGTCAGTGAAGAAAACCAATCATCAAAATGCAACCAATGAGAATTCCATCATCGCATCTTCATCATCACCAAGAGGTTAAACTTTTTTTTTTTTCTTTTACCATGAATGATTGTGTTTCTACTTTAATTATTTATAACTTGTGTTACAAGATTCCTTAAGAGAAAAACATATTTTGTCTGTAAAACTTAACTTATGATCGATATATATCTCACTATTATAAGACTGTACCAAATTCGTTCTAAATTACATTAGCAATCTACTTAGCTTGTTGATTTTAGAGGTGTAGATTGATGTATAAATATTGATGAATTCCTTAATTAATTATGATTTTAGAGGTACCCATGCATGAGAAGTAGGTAATGAAGATAATATTGTTTGAATTGATTTTTTTTTTAAATGTATATTCTGTGTGGAATTTTTTATTTGCAGCTGCTTCGCACGTGACTGCGGGGGCGGCCGCCGATTCCCCTGCGGCTGCTCTGCAACCCCTTAATCAGATAACCGTCGTTACCGGCGGCGACATTATCGGTTCCTCCCCGACTGAAAGAAGAATCGGTGACAAGAAGTTTGGTTTCCGGCGCCTTCCGTCCTCTTCTTGGACCCTTCATCCCAGAAGGATCCTCCTCTTCTTTGCCACCTTGTAAGTTTCACCATATTTAATTTGCAGATCCAATATATAATAATTAATTAATGTGCTTCTTTTTTGAAAAGAATTAATTAATGTGCTTAGTAAGTTAGTATTGTGCATAAAAAAGAATATATATATATATATATATATATATAAACATATACAATTAATTTAAACTTTTAATTAAAATGAAATGCGATTCTTTAATAGTCTGAAAAGTATCAATGATCTGTTTGAGGTAAAGTTGTCAAATCAAAGTAGAGATACATTGGTTGAAAATTTAGACTCTCAAGTTATACTCTCTAATTTTACTTCCTCACACAAAAAGTTTGATATTTACATTTTTTTGGACCCACGGGATGAAGATAACATATCATGTCTCGCCAGGTTAAGAAGTAAAAGTGAGAGAAAAATGCCACGTCAGGAAGTAAAAGTGAAGGAGTAGAAAATGCAATTCATAGAACTCATATTGATTAAATTTTGAAATTGTTGACAGGTCAAGCATGGGAACCATTTTACTGATATATTTCACACTATCCATTGGCACCAAGCTTGGTGGAGATGAAACTGCTCTTAATTAAGAATATAATGTTGGTCGATCTGTGCCGTAAATCTAAACCAACTGATGTACACATACATATATCGAACATATACATATGTAGGGGTGGAGCCAAAAAACTTGCGTGGAAACAATATAGTACGTAGAAAAAATTTATCGTGTTAGTCGACATTATAATTAATCATACTATATTATTATATATACCATACATATTGATAATGATTTTTAATTATACTCTGTGTAATAAAGTATGAAATACATAATTATATGAGTACGATTGACACGAGTACCGATCATTACTTTATAATTTTTTCACATAACACAAAATATCATAATAACAACAACATTTATTTAAATATATAAATTGTTAATTTTTATCAAATAAAAAGTTTTGTAAATTATTTAATTTTGTCACAATTTTTTTTCATAATTAATTGATATTCATTTTACTGATTAACAATATTTCGAAATTTGAGAGATAAAAGATAAAAATCAATATCACGAATTAAACAATCAATATTAATTTTTGACAATTTCAACACTAATTATTTAAACAAGCAAATGTACATCTTCAAAGTGTAAATAAATAATTAAAACACACAATAAATCATAATTAATTAATCAATATAACTAATAAAACTAAAACATATATCTCAAATTTGAAGATTTTTTTAAATAAAATGGATATTTGATGCGCTCCATTATTAAAATCTTGATAAAAGAAATAAGATAAAAAGAAAATGGTGACTTTAATTATTTGATTTATTTATTTCTATTTAATGAATTTAAACTTTAATATATATTTTGAGTTCACTTAATATAAATATAATAGATTGTTTAAAAAAATTAGAGGGGCAAAAGTTTTTTTTTTTTTGAGTACTATTGACTCAGACCAAAAGTGTATTTTATTCCTACTATATCAAAATGTATATATATACTAAAATATTTTAAGGTGGTTAGGGGTAGGGTGGGGGTTGGGGGGCCAAGCCCCCCTACCCCATAAGGTGGCTTCGCCCTTTACATATGCTACCTGCTCATATGGTCCATCCATAGTGTTGTGTAGACCGTGGTCGTTAAATGAAATTGTAGTATAATTAAAAGGAATAAGGGTCAAATATGCCATTGAACTACACACGAAACTGTAATTAGGTCATTGAAGTAAAAAATAATGCAATTGGGTCCCTGAACTACACAAATCCATGCAAATTAACCCAAAGTGACTTGTTTGACTTGATCTTCCGGTTACCAACTTTAAAAATAATATTTTAAAATAATTTTAAATAAAATACTTAATTAAAATTAAATTTAAAATTTAAAATTAAAAAAAGAAATTGACTTGTTCCTGTTTGTTGTTGTTGTTGTTTTTTTTTTTAAATTTTAATTAATTAATTTATTTAAAATTATTTTAAAATATTATTTTTAAAGTTGGTAACCTGAAGATCAAGTCAACAAGTCACTTTGGATTAATTTGCATGAATTTGTGTAGTTCAGGGACCCAATTGCATTGTTTTTGAGTTCGATGGCCTAATTGCAGTTTCGTGTGTAGTTCGGTGGCCTATTTGACCATTATTCCTAATTAAAATAATACTTTAGTGTTGCTAAAACGAAATTCTTATGTGTTGAAAATGAAATTAAAAAATAGAGCTCATTCATCAACGAATATTGTTAATTAAATGAAATGATGTAGTATAATTAAATGATACTTAAAATGAAACTAGTGTACGTAAACAATGAAACTAAAATCTAAAGTCATACAATAACATATATTGTCAAAGGATGTGGAGTGTAATTAAAATTTATTACAATTAAATTAGTGTGTGGAAAATGAAACTACAAAATATATATAGCTCATACAATTATGTATATTGTCAAATTAAACTGTAGTAGATTTAAAATGATATTTAGTATTAATATAATGAAACTAGTTTGTATACTGTGAGAAATAATGAAACTAAAAAACAAAAAAATATTGTTAAATGAAACTAAAGTGTAATTAAAATGATATTTATTTCATGGACCAGAATACCATATGGAATATGGTTTAGTAGTGCGATTTGAGTGTTCAATTTGAAAATCATGATCAGTCACAACATAAAGCCTAGCAAGGCCCACATCATTAAGATGCTGTCTTACAAAGTCTTCGGCGTTCTTCTTATAGTGTCTAAATCTCCTGGGTATAGAAGGCTCAGGGTTAATCACTGAATCATCCGATGGACAAAAGAAAAAAACCGTCGGGAATCTCTCCATGTTAGGATTAGTAACAGTCCGATGCAAAACGCTCTTATAAACGTCATTGCTCCATGCCTACACACACAAACAGCAGTGATTTTTGCTCAGATTTTGAGGAAGAAAAAACCACCATATGATTTTTGGACTGGTGGGGGAGGTGGTGTTTTCAAGGATTTTTATTCGCACAAGTTTAAATATATTTGTGGGCCCCTATTGACATTTTAATATGAAAATCACAAGTGATGTAGTTGCTCTGGTCATGACACTGCACATTACATGTTTATGTACAAACAAGCTATAAGTGATGACACAAATAACGGAGATCGTAATACCTTGAACAATTCACCAGTGTTGACAATGAGTGCACCTGGGTAGGGATTAATGGCCAGCCATATTGGACCGCTGACAATCTGCAATCCAGGCACGTCATCCTGGTGCAGAATGGTGAGGAAGTCGTAGTCCTTATGAGTCATGAAGTCAGAGCAAGGGGGACGGTCGTTGAAGAACTTGGAGCGGAGTCGAGGATATCGTTTCAGTCGAATGTAAGATTGGCCCGGCAAACATGTTTCTTGGAAGTATGTCGGGCTCTTGCCCACCTTCTCCGCCAAGATTCCAGCCAACTTTTGCGCTAGCTCGTACAACGGCATCGCCACCCGTCGCATTATTGACCTGGAATTGGAATAAACAATAATAATCTTGATGACTTCTGGAAAATGTTTTTTGAAAAACTGTTTCTGTGTGTTTGGTTCATTTTCTGGAAAATTAATAGAAATGGCGTACCCGAGGTTGTGGCCGTCGGGCGGCACTGAGGCCGCTGACGATGAGTCGCCGTTGCGGTAGATATCGCTGAGCTGGAAGTGAAAAGATTCCACCCAAAGGAAATCTTCGATGAGCGTAGCAAACGGCGGTGATCCACTCCGGGAACTCCCCTCTGAGGAGATTAACTCCTTGTTCATCTTCGCCTTCGCTATAGCCTCCTTCTTCTCGGTCAGCTTCTCGAACAGCTTCTCTTGTTCTTTCCTGAGAGTCACCCATATTTCCCATGGAATTTCGTGGTTCACGACGTAGAAGACACCCCACTCTTTAGCAGCTCTGGCGAGCTTCTCCTTGCACTCCTCTCTTGCCGTTTCTCCGCGGTTCAGCTTGTTCAGATCAATCACTGGAGGCCTCCCTTGTGCTACCCTCGCCATAACCTCGTCCCCTTCGCTTAATCTCTGCGCGTTAAGGTCGTTAAAAAGTTTCTTGTATGCCTCCTCGAATGGTCGATCGGATGATTCTCCGATTTCTCCCATATTTTACGGCTAAAAGTAACATTGAACAAGTCAATATCCAACAATTAATAACAACTAACATTCCAAAGATTTTCACGGACGGAGAGAAAGACCCTGTAAATTTACCAAAAAAAAAATATTCCAAAGATTTTTTTTTTTTAAACAGAAATATATTCCAACTAACAGAATGTAGGCTGGGCATATATGATTGATGCATAACATGTGAAAGCCAATGATGAGAATGCATGTAATAATGAATCTGTTTCATTTTAATTACAAGGTTAAGTTGATTACATTATACATTCAATTTTTTAATACATATATTATACTGAAAGCTGATTGAGATCAGATGTTAAAGTGAGAAAAATTAACGAAAAATGATGAAACGAAACAAATGCAGCTTTTAAAAAGCAAAGACAAAGAGTAAAAATGAAGAACCTTAATATATGCTATACTAATTGATGCATAACATGTCAAAAGCCCGTGGATGAATCTGTATCATTTTAACTACAAGGTTAAATTGACAGATTATACATTTAATTTTTTATACATATATTATACTCAACACTGAGATTAGATGTCAAGGTGAGAGAAATTGACGCAAAATGGATAAAATAAAATAAATTTGACTTTTAAAAATCAAAGATAGGAGTAAAAATCAATAACGTTAATATATGCTATATTATACAATGGAAGATAAAAGGAGATGTTGAGTATTGTACTTCTTATATATGGCTTTTCTTCCCCTCAGTCTTGTGCTTGAAGATAAACAAATTAAAGAAGTAGAAAGAAGAGGATGAAGATATGAAGGTATAGTAGTGGTAGCTGCGGGCTAAGCTAGCTAGATATAGGTTGAAAGTGTGATTGAAGTGTGAGGTAGGGGAAGAGATTTATACTACAAGCTAGCAAATAATAATAATCAACATCATCATATGAGAACTGAACGAGAGGGATGAATTTATGAATTGAGAGAAAAATACGCTGCTTGCCATTACATCAAAGAATACTATTTTATGGTTCTGTAGCTCAATAAGACGCATGAACAACATCATACATATTTACGAGAAATTGTGCATGGGTAAACCTTTACCAGAAGGTGTGCATGGGTAAATCCCGCATTGACCCTAGGTTGTCCATTACTAATAAAATTATGTAGTTATCTAGTTAACAGTTAGACCAACTATTGGTTGGGTTGCGCCTAATAACCTTTTAATTTGTCGTGGATCAATTTCAAAGAACTTGCTACATCTGTGCCATTGCTTCTGCCTAATAACGGGTGGGAACGCACTATAGTCCCAAATGATTGTACACTAGTGCTCACAAGACTAATCCTTACATCATTTTTTTAGTTTTTAGTAAGATCCGATTGCTAATGTTAGCAAAGCAAACTTGGCTTCCTAGGATTGATCATAGGTTAGGAATCCATGAAAATGATGTAAAAGAAGCTAGGCAAGTGAATAGCACAATTTAAATAATATAATGGCATATGTGAAACCCATGACAATAATAAAGCCCAGAGTAATAAACATAACACCCATAATACCATATGTGAAAACCAGTTGTTGGGAAGCCCACATAGGAGGCATGCACATTCACACGTTAGAATTTAGAAAGTCATATTCTTGATTCAAAACCTTAGCTTATTAAGATAAGCCCAAGTCCTTTTCATCTTCTACAGGAATAAAATTGAACCCAACAAGTTGTTAGGCAAATTATTGTGTGGACCGTAATAAAAAGTACATTTTTAATATACTACATGTCACTTAATTATAAGTCTTCGGACATTGAATATCAATCTCATTTGATTCCTATTTTGACGAAAACATGCAAATTTGAATGGATCAATAGCTAGTCGGGCAAAATTGTAATTAAGTCATGAATGATCAGTCACAACAAGAAACCTAGAAAGTCCCACTTTATGACCAATTTTTTTTACATCCTCTCGGACTTGCTCCTTGAACTCCTTAAAAGTAAATCTCCTGTATAAACGAGGCTCAAAAGAAGAGCTAATCACTGTATCATACGATGGACACAAGAAAAAAGCCGTCGAGAATCTCTCCCTCGTACTATTAGTAACAACCCGATGCTCAACGCTTCTGTAAATCCCATTGCTCCACGCCTGCACACACATAACAACCACCAGTCACTTTAATCAGTCATGACACGTACGTTACACATAAAACACGTAACGAATAAGCTATAAGTAACGATGACACAAATAATATATGTCCGTACCTCGAACAAATCACCAATGTTGATAACGAGTGCATCTGGATTGGGTTTAACGGACACCCATTTTCTATGTTTGACAAGCTGCAATCCAGGCACGTCATCCTGGTGAAGAATGGTGAGGAAATCGCTGTCCGTATGAGGCATCAAGCCGAGGCTGTGGAAGGAGATGGGGCGTGGAGGATATCGATTCATTCGAATGTAAGAGTGGGTCAGCAAACATGTTTCTTGAAAGTATGTCGGGCTGGAGCCCACCTTCTCCGCCAAGATTGCGGCCAACTTTTGCCCTAGCTCGTACAACGGTATCGCCACCTGTCGCATTATTGAGCTGTAATTGGAATAAACAATAATTTTCCTCAATTAGTCTCTATTTATTCAATTATTGCACGGACTACCCGCAATAATTATAGTCAATAAGCCATATGTGAATATATCAAATCAAATAAAAGCATACAACTTTATGTCTTTATGGTAGTTAAAGAATAACTACTCTTAAACTTTAAGTAAATTTAAACGAGACTTTAATAAATAAATAAATAAAAATCAGTATCACAATTTTGTTCTTTAAAAACGTACTTTATGTTCAATAATGCATTTTTTTAACTAATTCAACTTAATAATTGTATTAATTTTTTTTTTATATATAAAAATGCTTATTGCACTCTTTCAATGTGTAAAATAAAAAATAATATATAAATACATAAATGTTGTTTATTATTTTAAATATTAATGTGTAATAATTGTTTAGATTTTAAAATACAGATATATATAGGCCGCTCATCATGGTTCATCAATAATTGAGTTTCTAGTATAAAAAATAACGCGACGTCAAATTTATAATTATTGTAAACTTTTAAGTTTGTAATATTTATAAAAAATAATCCTACCCTTTTTTTTTTAATTTTCAACAACTCTCAAACTTTAATCTAGTCAAATGGATGGATCATATCGGTCTTCACTTTTTACAGGTTTTTACTTGCTATTTTCTAAGAGTGTTTATTGAGGAATCTGGATTTGTTACCTTAAAAATGTGTGGATGGATATGTTTGTTGAAGAAGATATTTTTTTCCTGGCTAAAAAGCAACATTCTAGTATGTTCAGATTGAAACTTGTCCACAACCACAAGGAGCAAAAAGCCATGTTTAGTTATATATGGCAAATTTGGTCGTACCACAAGTCATACCTGGAGGATGGTGTGTTTGTCGGCCTTTTCATTTCACTTTCTCCTATTTTCTTTTCTTTATTAATTACATAAAGTTGTTAATTAATAATTAAAATTAAAATATCATTAATGTTTCATGCATGCATGGCGGCGAGGGGGAGAAGAAGTGAAGTTAAGTACCTGAGGTGGTGGTTGCCGCCGTCGGCGTAGATATCGCTGAGCTGGACGTGAAAAGCTTCCGACCAAGACAACTCTCTCACGCGCGAAGCTGACGGTGATCCCCACCGGTAACTCCCCTCCGAGAAGTTGAATTCTTTGTCCGCCATAGCCTTCTCCTTGAACGGCCTCTTGAACAGCTTCACTTCTTCTTTCCTCATCGTCTCCAATATCTCCCGTGGAATTCCGTGGTTCACCACCTGGAAGAAACCCCACTCCTGAGAAGCTCTCGCGATCTTGTTCTTGCACTCCTCTCTTGCCATTTCTCCTCGGCTAAGCTCTTCAAGATCAATCAATGGAAGCTCCCTTTCGTCCACCGCTATAACCTCGTCCACTTCGCTGCTTAATCTCGGCGCGTAATTAAATTCGTCAAAAAGTTTCTTGTATGCCTCCTCGAATGGTGGATCTGATGATTCTCCGATTTCTCCCATGTTTCAAGGCTAAAAAATCACTATTAGCTATTCGAATGGGTTAAAAAATCAATATATGTGCTTAGTTTTTTTTTAAAAAGAAATTATAATAAACAGCTATGAGCTAACAGCTCATTTATGAAACATTTTTCTACACTCAGCTAATATTATCAACTAGCTAGTCATTCTCTGTAACCCAATCAGCTAATAGTTATCAGTTAACAACCATTTACCAAACAGGGTCGCTGGAATTGATGAAGTTCCTGCATGCTAGCTATTTGTGAGGTTTAAGTCATGTTTGGCAATTAATTAGCTTCTAGTTATTAATTAACAGCTAGTCTTCTTTAAAAAAAAAAAATTAACAGCTAGTCTTAATATAATTGTTCTTGCAGGGTAATCTTAATCAGGTTTAAAAAAAAAAAAAAAACACAATTTATGAGGTTCTTGAGAATTATAAGTCGATGAAAACATGCATGAACACCAATCTGGGGAACAGATTTGAAGTTGCTCCGATTCATATTTGTCTGTGAAGTTGATAGGAAGAAAATGATTGACTTCTTTGTCAGAAGATGTATTTACTTCAGTTCATTACTCTATAGAAAATGATATATTTCTCCAATGGATATAAGAGAAAATGGGATAGATATGGAGAATATATCGAGATATAGTGATTTTTTGGGGTGTTTGGTAAACTACATATTGAACCAAACTACCCAACAACTAACAAGTGGATGACACACTACATGTTGCTATATATCATGTTTAATGTCTTAAACTTCTTGTCTGTACGTTAAGTGGAGGCATTTATGTAAACCGTACCGGATCTCTTGCCCCCTAATACTTTGGGATGTTAATTAAACTAGGCTAGACATATATGATTGATGCATATTGCATAACATGTGAAAAGCCAAGGATGAGAATGCATGTAATAATGAATCTGTTTCATTTTAATTACAAGATTAAGTTGACACTGACATTATGCATTTACTTTTTCTAATACATATATTATACTCAACACTGATCAGATGTTAAAGTGAGAAAAATTGACGCAAAATGGATGAAACGAAACAAATGCCACTTTCACAAAGCAAAGATAAGAGTAAAAATCAAGAGCGTTAATATATGCTATACTAATTGATGCATAACATGTGAAAAGCCAATGATGAGAATGCATGTAATAATAATGAATCTGTTTCATTTTAATTATAAAGTTAAGTTGACAGATTTTATACTTAACACTCAGATGTTAAGGTGAGAGAAATTGACGCAAAATAAATGAAATGAAACAAATTAAATGTGACTTTCAGAAATCAGAGATATATAGGAGAGTAAAAATCAAGAACGCTAATATATGCTATACTATACAATGCAAGATAAAAGGAGATGTTGAGCATTGTACTTCTTATATATGGCTTTTCTTCTCCTCAGTGTTGTACTTGAAGATAAACAAACTAAAGAAGTAGAAAGAAGAGGATGAAGATATGAAGGTATAGTAGTGGTAGCTGCGGACTAAGATAGCTAGATAGGTTGTAAGTGTGATTGAAATGTGAGGTAGGGGAGATATTTATACTACAAGCTAGCTAATAATAATAATCATCATCATTATATGAGGATTGAACGAGAGGGATGAATTTATCTCTCAACACGCTACTCGCCATTACATCAAAGAATACCTTTTTCTGGTTCTGTAGCTCAATATGACGCATGAACAACACCATACATAATTAATTATATTCTCTCCTTACCTTTTTCACTCCCATTCCTTAGCTTACATTTGTATTTTAATTTGTACAACTTAACGTTGCATAAATTCAACCTTACCATCAACATTTCCTTGGAATTGAAGATCAGAACAACTTCAATTTCCATTCATTAAAAACCTAGCAAATTTGTACCACCTAATTATATTCAAATGGCTCTCCTTCTTCCAAGTCTTGTCTTCCTTCATCATTCATCCATTACTATACCCGCTTCTCTGTCTCTCTCTCCATCTCTCATTCTAAGTCGGAGCAAAACAAAAAATCTTCCCTTAGCTTCCACGAATCATCAAAAAGCCATTGTTTCTTGTTCTTTTTTTAAAGCTTTTTTCATGAATAGTAGGTATTATACGGAGTATATGTTAGTGAGGATAATGAACCGGTAGGGTGCATGTGAGTTGGTTCAATTTATTTATAAATAAATAATTAATTAATTAAAAAGGGCATGCAATATAATGATAAATGATATATATACTAAAATAGTGAAGTTTAATTGACATAAAATTTATGTGTTAAGTATCAAAGGAAATACTTAACAACTTTTTTCTTTCAATATGTAGGAGTGCTTCAAGTTAGGATACACAAAATGTGATCATGTTTCTCCAAAACTAATGGGTGTCAAGATTGATTGCACCACATTTGGCCGAGAGTGAAATACGTGCAATCTAAATTGTCTATCATCTACATGTGTTGTTATCAAGTTCATATATATATATATTGAACATTTATTTAATCACACATGTATAATAACTTAACAAATAATATATTAAATATTAAATTTCAATATTAGTATAATCTTAGCTTAGAATTGAAACAAAACACCTCTTATTTTAACGTGATGTTTAATATACTAAAAAAATTCATCCACGCAGATAAAGAGTGCATATATTGACATACCCGGGCCCATAAGCCTTTTACGCTGGCTTGATATTTTTAGCACCCAAATGCTAACCATTCTAATCAGCAGGCCTAATCAATCATCATGCGCAAATTATTCTGTAGACCCGAGTCCACCTTACCAGGTGAACTTGGATTTTAGATGTTCACAATTTACCTTTTAAAAATTTACAATTTGTATACTACGAACACACAATGTTAACACACACAATTTATGTGTTTTGACTTAAAAACACAATTTATATTCTAAAAATTTAAAATTTCAATACTAAAAATATATTGTTTAGAACTAGGGTCCACCGGTGGACCTGGTCCATGATATAACAACTCATCATCATGTTTTGACATTCCAGATTAACTACAATCCAATTTTCATGGAGGAGATGATCTCACGGTTTTTGAATCCAATTGCATCTATTGAATTAACAGTTTTTACCAATTTATTTGTTTGTTCATTCTATATTGTCTTCTAGAAACAAAACAAATGACATAAATAGTACCCCAAAAAAAAAGGTGGAGAGAGATTAAAGTGTCTAGAAAATTGTGTCTCTAGAAATCTCCATCCACTTCTTTCTTCTCAAGCATCTTTATTCTTTTTCCCAAAATTAAGATTGAATGTCCCACCTCAACCCTACAAAGCATGTGAGAGGATGTAGATCATGATAACTTAGTGGCTCTACAGATAGGACTTGTCGTTGCCGAGTTTCAAACCTTTATTTCTTATCTCAAATATTACTTACTTCACTAGTGAGTTAAGCATGTACGGACAGAGATTGTGTCTCTAGAAATCTCCATCCACTTCTTTTCTTCACAAACCTCTCCATTCCCTTTGGCCAAGTGGTGCCCAACGTCAAATTTGTTTATATGGAAACTATGGATGGATTTTGTTGAAGTGGTTTGCCCTACTAGTAGCAATGCACAATGTGAGTTTCATTCAGAGTGTATTTTTATTTAATGATAATAGGTTTTCTTGTAAATAAAAGTATATACAATACGTATTCATGTATTTATTTTGTGATTTATATATTGTGTTTATCTAATATAAATGTGTTAAATTTTTCTTAACGTTTTTTCAGGCATTTTATAAGTAGGGTATAATCCATCTATCACATTCTAATAGTCATATAAAACATTTTTATATATGCATGTTTTCTAATACATCTCATATAACTTTTTTGTAATAAAAAAAAAAAAGAAAAAAAAAAAGAAAAGTAAAGACTCAAGGGGTTCTCCTACCTATTAGACTCTCTTAAGAGAGTTGATAAACTTTCCTTTTGAGTTGAAGTATCCATCATTGGTGATTTATTTGAAAGTTGGTACTTGGTATGCCGCAACAAAAGAGGCTACAATATATGGTAGAAAGTATTTAGAGAAAGACTACATGGTGGTACATAATGAGATCCCGTGAAAGCTGAAAAGAGTTCAAAATAATAGCGGTTTAATTTAGAATGGGTTACCACAAGCATTGACTTCTCAACGATTGTTAATGGTAAGATTCTATGTCAACTCTATAAAAACTTATGCACTGATATATAAATTTAGAAGGTTTCCCATTTATTGAATTCTTCTTTTGATTTTGAGTTCTCATTTAATTTTCTATTTTTTTAAAAAAATCAAAACTACTAATTTTTTATTCGATAACAATTTAACTCTAAATTAATCAAAATTCAATATAAGTATTGAGCGTCCATATATATAGCATATTTCTAGTTTAGTTTATTAGTGTATATGTTGCTATAAGCAGTACGTGCGTGTCTCTATATGTATATGAGTGGTATTCTCTCAACAATTTCTTTATTCACTTTTCTTTTTGTTTCTTGGGCCCCATGATAAATTACATTGGACTACACATATATGTGGCCTTTTTTACCCCTATCAAACGTATCTGTGGCTTTAAATTAAGTAGGTTTGCAGATATCCAAATGATTTGAAATCGGACCATATATAACATGTCATAATCGACCGACATGCACTTACCGTGCATCACGTATCCACGTTTGTGTATCCGCTTAACGTCAAATATTGTGTATATATAATTGGTTTGTGTTCAGTTTTCATGTCGTGAAGTCCCATTATAGAATTACGTACAAAGAAAAAATGGTTAAATAAGCCCCTAAAATTTTTACAAGAAATCAATTAGGTCTTAAATTTTTAAAGCTACAATCAAACTCACAAATATATTATTTTGGAACAATGAAACTCACAAACCTGTTAGTAATTTGTAATTGCAAGTCAACTAGGATAGATTCTGGTGAACGTTCAACCAAATTTCGGGCATCCATGTGAAATACCAGCGATTGGCAACCATTTGACGGTTGTCGGTCACGTTTGGAGAAGGCGACCAAATTTGTATTTGACATGGATTGCTAGAATTTGATCGGGCGTTCACTGGAAATTCATTGGAGTTGGCTAGAACCCTATTTGACATGCAATTATAAGTTACCAACAGATTTCATTGCTTTAAAATAATATATTTGTGGATTTAATTACAGCTTTTAAAAAGTTTATTTCTGGAATAAAATTTAGGGTCTTATTTGATTTTTTTTTTCAATTACAAACAATATTGATATTCTATTTGTGGATGGAATAGGTGCTTGTTAGGATATTTATAGTCACCTAGTACTACATCCATTAAAAGAAGTTGAAGCACACAAGCATTTGGAAAGTTTACTTGGCTTCTCCTTAGCCACATATATTTCCTTACCACTTTTTCTTTCCTAGTTGAGGCCTCAAGGAGGAATTGCACCTGAATTAAAAAGGGGTGATTAGTGGGTGTAATTAAAACTTTTTTCAAGAAAAAAATTTTCTTTAAATTTAAGGAAAATGGAATTCTTTTTCGTTTGGCTCATGAAAAATTTGTTCTACATAAAAATGTTTTGAAGAAAAAGTTTTCCTAGGCTCAACTTTGATAGTTTATTTTTCATAGACATCGGGAATAAAGTATCACTTGATAGGATTTTTTACCTTTATAGAACATTCTTAATTATCTTAGACCAAAATGTGTATAATAATTTTTATTATATTATAATAAATATATAATTATAAAATTTAAATTTATGAAATTGTAATACATAACTTTAGAATATTTTAATTTAAAAATCATTGTTACTTTTATTATCATTATCATTGTATAGGCGACCTTTATACTCAATATTTCATACCATTCCAAACTCAACCAAATAATGGAATCAATATTGTAAATACTTTCTTTTCAATGCACCAACTAAATAATGGAATAAATCTTTATGGTGATTTCTTTTCCATTGAATTTCAGTTACATTTCTCCTTAAATATTTTTCGTGAACTAAACGGGCAAAAAAGTGATAGGAGTTCGAGGTAGAATAGAGATGTATGTTGGGCCTAAAGAGCATAGGTAGGATTTATATTGTGCTAGGAAGAGAGAGCAAGGATTAGGCTTAAAGGGCTTGAGAGATGAGGTATGAAGTGTGAAGAGGTGCAAAGTTGGAGGGGTATAAATAGGAAGGGCTTAACCCACACTTTGATCTCATAGAATATTTATGAGAACGTAAATCACAATAATTCAGTGACTTAGCAAATAGGACCAAATGTTACCGTACAAGAAATTTGCCTATTTTGAACATAATTTTCATGCTATTGAGTATTGATGTCGAGTTTCATTTTTTTTTTTGGGAAAACCTATATTAATAAATTAATAAATCACTCATAACTGACTAATTTTCGTTGCAACCTTAAATCTTTCAGTGTCTAATGGGCTTAATGTTTTCGGTTTTAGTCCAAACTACGGATAAGGCCATAGGATGCCTGCAATTTGGGGTCGTTTTTGGAAAATATTTGGGCCAAACTATATGGGCTACTCAAGGCCTAGCTTACTAGCCACCTTCATCAAGGCTCATGTGAAAATAAAACAGGTATTAAGGGCAGATATGTCATTACAATAGAACATCTCATTTCTTATTTATTTATTATTTTATTCATATGTTTACCTCCAAAACCAAAAGAAATGGACTTATGGAGATTCCACTTATTTTACATTCATGGCATGTAGTGACTGTCTCATATGGGAGATCATGAGATTGAGTATGATATTACAATGTAATAGGGTCAGTTGTATTTAAAAAAAATCACATGAAATAGCCAAGAGTTAAACACTCCTCAAATAATAAATTAAAATATTTGATTTTCGATTTAATCACTACTCCTTAAATAAAAAATAAAAGAGTTAATTTTCAATTATGATGATTTTTCAAATTTAATTATTAACTAATAATTTGATTATATTTTACTAATAACTTAGTTGGGAGTAGAATTGTCAAAACGGACAAGGACAAAAAGTCTCTTCTTTGGTGAGCCTAGGTTTAGATGGCTTGCCCCACATGCCATTGGCGTGCAGGCTAGGTGGCCCCCATCGCCCGACCTTTTTTTTTTTTTTGGTTCTAAAATTAATTTGTTACTTTGTTAAATTTTACCATTTGTACACTATAAAAATAATTACAAATAACCTTTTACATAACGTAAGTACTAATATTAAATTTTAAAACATTAAATAATAATTCTAAAGTTCATCAAACATTAAATGAATATAATGGATTCATATCTGTCTAAATAAACTACCATGATCCAGTCTAGATGCTTTAATTCAATATAATGAAATTGCAGCTAGTCTCAATCTCTAAACGAAGTACTTTCGGTTAATCCTTGAGTAATGGCTCACAAAAATTAACCTAAGGAGTGGCCTCAGACATTATCTCAACTTCAATGACGCAACTTGGCAAGGAGGGCCTAGGATGCTGGCACGAGTTTAACTTACTAATTCTGTAAGTAATATTTGGAAGAAAAAACTAAGGTTTGAATATCAGCAATGACAGTGTGGAAATTATGTTTAAAGTGGATAGATCCCTTGTGTGCATTGACATTTGATTCTTGAGCCATTGAGTCACCGTGATTTAATTTACATACTTTCAAATGCTATATTGAATCAAGGTATGGGAGCCCTTGGTGTTGGGTTCAACCATTTGAGAGAATAAGGAGAGCCTAGGGTAGCTCATGGGCAGCTCAACTGATTACATGATGAAGTTTGGGAAAAATGACTAGGGATCAAGACTTACAAGCTATAGTGTGATACTTTGTCGAGTTGGAGCGTTGGGGACTCAATCTTTTGTGAAGAGAGCCTAGGGTGTTTCAAGAATACCAAGGGATATTCCATTAATTTCCATAATAACTAGTCACATTTAGATAATGGGGATGTGAGCTTAATTGCTTAAAGAGTAGTCCAAGGGTGATTCCACCTTAATTGCTTAAAGAGTAGTCCAAGGGTCATTCCACCTTTTGCTAAGAATACAATTGGTTAATTAATCACAAAATTTCAAGTTAATTTTTTTAAAAAAAATTGTTTATTGCCTTTATCAACTAAAAATAATTTAGGCTGGTTTTCATATCTCTGATATAGTGCTATACAACTGCAACTATACAAGATATTATAGTGACCATGCATTGGGATACTACAAGAAGGAAGATAATGGTGTGATCATCACAAATCCCAAATCATAATCCAAGAGAACCACAACTTTTTTGAATCCTTCCCGATTTTATCAATCTGAATATCTGATCTTACCCCACTTCCCAGATCTTTTTAATTACATATCTTCAGATATTTTTTTGCTCTCAACGCTTTACTTCCAAATATATACTCCCTTCTCCCTTCACTCTCTTCATCCTCATTGCACTCTCCACTTCCCTATCTGATCAGATAACATATCTTCATAGCCACCATCCATGGCCGCCGCTACTCTCACCTCCTCCCTCTCCTCTAAACTCAAACCATCGTTCTTCGATGCCAAATCATCCTTCAATGGAACGCCCGTTCCTTCTCGCGTCCAGGCCGTCAAGGCTTCCTCTCACAGCCTCTCAGTCTCTGCATCTTATAGCTTTGATTCCTTCAAGTTTCAGCCCATCAAAGAATCCATCGTGGCGCGTGAAATGACCCGGAGATACATGATGGACATGATTACCTACGCCGACACCGACGTTATCGTGGTCGGAGCCGGATCCGCGGGGCTCTCCTGCGCCTACGAGCTCAGCAAGAACCCCAACGTCCGCGTCGCCATTATTGAGCAGTCGGTCAGCCCCGGCGGCGGCGCGTGGCTCGGAGGGCAGCTGTTCTCCGCCATGATTGTGCGGAAACCGGCGCAGATGTTCCTGGACGAGGTGGGCGTGGAGTACGAGGAGCAGGACAACTACGTTGTGATCAAACACGCGGCGCTCTTCACCTCCACCATCATGAGCAAGCTCCTGGCCCGGCCGAACGTGAAGCTCTTCAACGCGGTGGCGGCGGAGGATCTGATCGTGAAGAACGGGAGAGTGGGCGGGGTGGTCACTAATTGGGCTCTGGTGTCGATGAACCACGACACACAGTCTTGTATGGACCCCAACGTTATGGAGGCTAAGGTTGTCGTGAGCTCGTGCGGCCACGACGGACCGTTCGGCGCCACCGGTGTTAAGCGGCTGAAGAGCATCGGAATGATCGATTCCGTGCCCGGAATGAAGGCCCTCGACATGAACACCGCCGAAGACGCCATCGTTAGGCTCACCAGGGAGATTGTTCCCGGGATGATCGTCACCGGCATGGAAGTCGCAGAAATTGACGGAGCTCCAAGAATGGTAATCAATTACTAACATTCATTAAATTATTGATTTTTTTAGTACTATAGAAAATGCTATATCTGTTCATAACTATTTTTCTCAATCAACTGAAATACAATTTGGTGTCACTGGATCACAAGGTCACACTAATTCTAATTCTGGGTATGATGGAATTGGTTTTTCAGGGGCCAACATTTGGGGCGATGATGATATCAGGGCAGAAGGCGGCTCACTTGGCGTTGAGGGCATTGGGAGAGGCAAATGCGTTGGATGGGAGTGCGAGAGAAGTTGCAGCGCCGGAGCTCATCCTTGCATCCGCCGAGAATGAAGAAATTGCTGATGCTTAAGACTTTAGATCATGGAAATTGTATGAATAATAATAATAAAATTGTTGCAGAGGAATGAAGGGGACATGAAGCCTTGTAGGTTCTCTGTATAATTGGAGACCGGAGGCTGATTGAGATTTAGATCGAATATTCGAATGGATATGCATGGTTGCCCACTTGGCTGTTTATGTTGTCTATCATTTCTTAACAAATTGCAACTATTTTTGTAATTTGATCGGTAAGAAACTTAATGGCCGTCACTGCTTCTACCTTGGAAGCCAGTGATGGAGGTGAATCACTGGTAGGAAGCTGGAACCGAACAGGAATCGAACCTTGGACATGATTAATCACCGAATGTGACACAAATAGTTGTACGTTATGTCTAGGGGCGGAGCTAACAAAAATCCCAGTAAGAGGAAATATTAAAACAAAAGAGATAGTTTAAAAAATAAAACACTTAAAAAAGAAATATAGTAATAAATATTGTTGGATATAGACAAAAAATAATAATAATAATAAAACACATCCATACTTTATAAAAATATTCCTAACAAAATGTGAAGCACAATTAATTTGATAGAATAATTCAAATAGAAAACACATTATAAATTACACATTTTATTATTATAAATTTATTTGATATATATATATATATATATATATATATATATATATATATATATATATATATATATATGCAAAGGCTATATATGGGGTAGGTGTAGGCAGCCTTTATGACGGTTAACAAAGCAAAGTTGCTATAATGCTTTATAAATATTATTTTTAATGAGAGATAAGTTATGAAGACAACAAATTTTCACCAAAATTTTGTTATGTCAGATGTTTTTTCTATAAATAACCAAAGACCGACCACACTTGTTATGTGAGATTTTCAAAAAAATATGACATAGCAAGTGAAGTCGGTCTTTGGTCCATGCAATTTTATACTCCGTATATCCTTAAAGGAGGTAATATGAAATAAAAATCATATAAAATTTTTCACAAAACTAGGTGAAATTTACATTTAATACTATCATATCATATCAAAATTACTAAACAAGATATAGAGTATTTCTAAAATTTAGGTGTTGATTTCCAAAAACAGATTTCCAAAATACTATAGAGATTATTACCAAAATCCAGGTGTAATATCCAAACAAATATGAAGATTTTCAAACTAAGGGTGTGTTTGGAAAGCAGGAAAATGACTTCTGGAAAATATTTTCTGGAAAATGAGTCATTTTTCGAAAAATGATTAAATTTTCAGTGTTTGGATGCATTCTGGAAAACTGTATTTGTGTGTTTGGTTTATTTTCCGAAAAATGGATAGAAATATATAATTATATATTTTTATTATTTTATTTAAAATATTAAAATATTTATAATAATATTTAAAATAATATTTATAATTTACAATAATAATCAAAATTAAAAAAAAAAAAAACCGTTTCCGCAGCGAGGAACCAGAGCACTCCTCTGGTTCCCAGCGGAAACCATGTGGTTTCCGCCGGAAACGGTGATGTGTGTGTGTGTTGTTGTGGGCGGAAAATGACTTCCGTCCAAATTTGGCGGAAGTCATTTTCCGCCAAATGAGGGTTATTTTCTCCAGTCAACGGAAAATGATTTCCGTTGATTGGGTTTTCCAATGCTTGCCAAACACCCAAAGCCCGGAAAATGATTTCCACCCTAAGATAAGGAGTATTACAAAAATTTAGGTGAAAATTTCAAAAAACTATGAAAAATTTCAAGATGAGATATAAAGATTTAAACTTGAAAGTGACCAAGTTAATATTAACTTTGATAGTTCACAACACGATTCACTTACTCTTTAACTCGAGCGTCGTGTTTTTAGTTTGGTCCAGAGAATTTGGCTCTCCACTCCTCATTGTATTCATAATTTTTTTTTTCTGATTATTATGCATAATACACCTTTATTAAAAAAGAAAAAAGAAATGCGTACAATAATCTAAATAGCCAAAAAAAAATGCAAAGCTAAAATTATATTTTTAAAAAATGTTGCATTCATCTTAAAAAATCAAAAGAAAAATAATGGACCCAAATCACCCAATGTTTGATGGAAAATTAATTTAGGATAATACGGAGAAATAAGCTTTATGATTTTTTTTAATAACTGAAAAACAAAACGGAAAGAAAGTCGGAGGGGCCCAATTCTTGTATATGATGAAGTGTCGCTTTACTACTGGACAGTCTCATAATCTCCACATCACATAGAATGCCCGACCCGAGTCTATTCCAACCCGAGGACCCGGAAGACCTAAGTCGTCGGTCTTCCCCCTTCAACTCTCCCATCAGTTCCTCCTGCAAATCTGCAATTGCAAACCCTCAGAATTGAAGAGAACAATGGCGATCTCTTCAACTCCGACGCTCCTTCTCCTCGGCGCCCTCCTACTCCTCCTTGTCTCCGCCAACCATTCTCTGTCTCCGAGCGATGCCGTATCGGAGTTGACCCGCCTCCGATCGCAGTCCCCCACCGGCGTAATTCACCTTACCGACTCGCTCATGAGGCGCATCATGTCCGTCTCGGCTCCTCGCCCCTATTCTATCCTCATCTTCTTCGACGCCCAGCAGCTCCACTCGAAAACGGAGCTCTCCTTGCCCGCCCTGAAGACTGAGTTCGCTCTCCTGGCATCCTCGTTCCTCGCAAACAACCCCGATTCAAAAATCAACAGCAAGCTCTTCTTCTTCAACATTGAATTTCAGGAATCCCAGCAGACTTTCTCGCAATTTGGAGTCAATTCGTTGCCCCACATCCGTGTTGTCCCACCTTCAGCTACTGACCTGAAGAAGGATTCAATTCAAATGGACGCCTCGGATTTTTCCCGAATGGCGGAGTCGATGGCGGAGTTCGTGGAAGCGAAAACAAACCTCGAGGTCGGGCCGATTCATCGCCCGCCCGTTGTTTCTAAGAAGCAGATGATGTTTATAGTGGCCATTTTACTGATATGGAGTCCGTTTTTAATAAAAAAGATTGTTACTGGTCATACTCTTTTGCACGATAAGTATGTTTGGATGGCTGGGGCGATATTCGTCTACTTTTTCAGTGTCGGAGGGGCAATGCATAATATTATTAGGAAAATGCCTATGTTTTTGGCTGATAGGAATGATCCTGGGAAGTTGGTCTTCTTTTACCAAGGGTCTGGAATGCAGCTGGGAGCTGAGGGATTCTCTATAGGGTTCTTGTATACCATTGTTGGAGTGTTGTTAGCCTTTATGACTCATGTTCTGGTTCGGGTGAAGAGCAGGAGTGCACAGATGATGGTCATGGTTTTCGCACTCTTTGTTTCATTCTGGGCTGTCAAGAAGGTGATTTCCTTGGATAATTGGAAGACTGGTTATGGGATACATGCTTACTGGCCTTCCAGTTGGATGTGAAGTGATGATTTATTGGTGGTTCACTGAGTTAGCCTGATTTTAGTAGGTATGAATTTTGTACTAGCTTACTCTGTGTCCGATGGTATTGTTGAAACGATATTATTAACTAAAATTTCCAGATTCCTCTCACTTGTATGGACTATACGTTGTATTAAAGCATTTATATGCTAGTTGTACTTTTGAAAATGGATTATATGCCTAATATGCACTGCTTATTATGTATGTGGGCAACTTCTTGTTCTAGCTTCTTAAAATTGACTGATCCTGAAGCTCCCTATTTCATGTTCTTTGAGTAAGTAACTATATGATTGAACAGGTATCAACTTTGTATTAGAGATGATGCTTAACAGTTTAAGTGATATCCAATTTTTGTAGCTGGTGATCTTATCTGCCTTTCAGGAAGAATGGCCATTGATTTCATAAAGGCATACTTATGAAAGAAAATACACATAGTATCATCATCATAAAAGCATTTGGTTGCATTTTTTTTGGAAAAGATTTTAGTACACACGAGTTTAGTTGCTTTTCAAAGAACTGTTTAGAAAACCTGATCTTCTTGACATCCTCTTAGCTATTGTACTAAGAGTTCTGCTTTCTGTTGATTCCTTAATGTAGTCCTTTGAACCTGAACTACTTGAAAATTCGCTGTTTCCTCCATCCTTAGAAGCTCTTGCAAGGTTGGTTTAATTTCTAAACATGGTAATCATGTGAAGTCCCTTGGAAACTAAAACCACTTAATTAACGTTTCCTCTAGTTTTAGGAGATATCACAAGTACATGTATGGATGTGCATACCATTAGCTTATTCCATTTAATAGAATATAATAAACCTATTTGACATACAGAATCTCTTTCCTAGACGACATAACCTCTATATACCTTGCAGATTTGGCCTTGTTTGATTCTTCCAAGTGTCTCAGACTTGATCCCTTTCATTATATTCTAACCAACTTCCGTTCAAAGTTTTCTTTGAAGATTAATTTATAATCTTGACAGTATTGATATGCATCCACTGTGATTCTTTGCCTGGAAGGGCAACTAAACTGGTTTGAATAGCACTCAAACATTACTCAAGTCATCTGCTTATTATACTTCAGCAAAAATAAACAATTGAATGCCAAGAAATATTTTTCTCTAAGATCAGTGTCGTACATAGTTGACTTAAGCAGATTAATGTCTAAACAGCTCTATAAATCTCTCCTTCATTAGCTTTTCCCCATAAATAGTTGACTGAAGCAGATTTACATCTAAATGGTTTTATAAATCTGCAACAATAAATTGTTGTCAAAGATCCAATGTGTGGATCACCTGGCTATGCTATTCTGGTTTTTGCCAGATATTCTGCTATTTGAGTTGTATTGTTTCCAAGTGTGGAACCCTTTCAGGGAAGTTTTCTTGTATATGTAATTAATGTTCCATGTAAGAGATCTTGAACTTTTTATTCCCAAGCCCCCTTGCAGGTCTTGGCTGCATTGTGAGGTCTATAGACCTTATTGCTTCGGTGAAGTGACACCCATGGAGTCCTCAGATCTAGTTACTAATGATGTGCCTATTCTTGAGATTTAAGTGGTTAACTTTATTAGTTAGTTCATTTTCATTTACCTCAATATAAAGGGCACATAGCATGTGGTTAAAGAAACCACAACAATTTCATTCCGGCTTGTGATTGTCTTAACTGCATTTGATTGACTATTTGATGTCAGCATTGGTACATATCTCTGCCTTGAACAGATGAATATGATGCTGGCATTGCTCTGATACAGTGATACTATTATGCATCCAGCCCTACTTCATAATTATCATTCTGTGGAAATTGTTGCATTTGATTAGAATCCGTGCAGATACATTATGTAGACGGCAAAAGGTTTTTTACAAAGAGTAGCCTTTTTTATTGGACAGATATAGTCTATGTTATGCAATCCAACTCCATCTCTTATCCATTTGATTTCCCAGACTAGAAGGTTCTTTCTCCTCTTTATTATTACTTAGCTATGCGTACTAGTGTTGAGGAGCCAGGAGTTTTTATTTTGTGAAATGATGGAGCTTTTGGCCAGGAAAGAATATATTCTGGTCTGACTCAAATCTGTCTCCATGAAAGTTAAACCACTCTCTCTGGGATATATATGACCCTTTTTCAAAGTCATGCAACATGCTTGCGTAGGATTGATCTCTGAATCAGGTTTTATTTATTATATGCACAAAAGTAAAAGAAGTGCTGGTGGTCGGCCAGAAAGCTTGAAGGGTTGGCTTGCTTCAAACAGATTTCACAGCTTTTTTCTTTCTTTTCTTTTTCTACAGAAGCACTTGTTATGCCTCTACTTTAAATTGCTTACCCATGCAGCAGACTAGATACCCTTATATATATATACATGCTACGTTTCTTTTTCTTGATTACCGTTAATCTTTTCCTACTGCTGTTGCCTTGCTTTTCTTTGTTGTTTGTTGAGAACAGAGAATGGGAGAGCAAATTGAAGTTGTTGGGAGATCATTTGTGGATCATTATTACCATCTCTTCGACAATGACCGCCCCTCTCTTGGCTCCCTCTATCAACCCACCTCAATGCTAACATTTGAGGGCCAGAAGTTGCAGGGCGGGGAAGACATCTGTGCCAAGCTTAACGCCTTGCCATTTGGGCAATGCCGCCATGTGGTTAGCACCGTCGACTCTCAACCATCATCCCTTGCTGGCGGGATCATCATCTTTGTGAGTGGCAGCCTTCTATTGCCAGGAGAAGAGCATCCGCTCAGGTTTAGCCAGGTCCATTACTACATACCTTTCTTCTTCCATGATTTAACCACTTGTCTACATATTGTGCTCTATAGCTTTAGAACACAACTGTAAATTGTAATGGATTGTTCTGTGTTGCAGATGTTTCACTTGATTCCTACTGCAGAAGGAAGTTTCTTCGTGCAGAATGACGTTTTTCGCCTCAATTATGGCTGAACGCTAACTGGATTGGTTCTTGACTGATGAGGAAGAATTTTTTTTTTCTTTTTACTCCGAAATATGGCTGGATTTCTTGAATCTATGAATAAATGTATTTTTGTCTTGCAAATATATGCAACTCAAAACTAAGGTGCCATTTGATTCATCTATCATTCATGGGTGCCTCCCTCTAAAGGAGTGTCTAAGTAGGTAAAATATGATTCTTGTGTCTAAAGATTATGAGTTTGATTCTTGTCAATATGATCAAGTCTATTATGCCTGTTTTATTTTTTTTTAATTGCGGTTTACTTCTCTTAGAGTATCTATAATAGTAATTTTTTTTTTTTTTTTTTGAAGAGTTTTTGTAAGTGTAATTAGGAAAGAGAATATGAGATGGAAGATTAAAAAATAAAAAAAATAAACAAAACTGATTTAAAAAAAAAAAAGAATAAGTAAATGTTAGACTGTAGTATTAGGACTCTCTGAGTTTGAGTCACGTTAGGACTAGCTATCCTACTCTACCTGAAACTCCCCTTGTATATATATCTCCTATTCCTCATCATTGTAATTGTTCAATTGAATCAATACAATATTCAGTTCTCATCTGGTATCAGCTAGCTATTCCTCATCATTGTAATTGTTCAATTGAATCAATACAATAGAAAAATAGCTGCATCAGAAACGGTCCGTTCGGAAGAATTAACAGAGCCGTCAGCCATTGGAAAATAAACCTAGGCTAGCTGATACCAGATGAGAACTGAATATTGTATTGATTCAATTGAACAATTACAATGATGAGGAATAG
>NC_044924.1:3242124-3265751 GCF_003576645.1 Ipomoea triloba | reverse complement strand
CTATTCCTCATCATTGTAATTGTTCAATTGAATCAATACAATATTCAGTTCTCATCTGGTATCAGCTAGCCTAGGTTTATTTTCCAATGGCTGACGGCTCTGTTAATTCTTCCGAACGGACCGTTTCTGATGCAGCTATTTTTTCTGCGGTTTCTTCAGCAGCCGCTTCTCTGTCTGCTGCGCATTCTGCGGTTTCTTCAGCAGCCGCTTCTCTGTCTGCTGCGCATTCTGCGGTTTCTTCAGCAGCCGCTTCTCTGTCTGCTGCGCATCACTATGTTAGCATTAAGCTAACTTCTCTGTCTGCTGCGCATCACTATGTTAGCATTAAGCTAACGAACAAGAATTTCTTGTTTTGGAGGGTTAGCATTAAGCTAACGAACAAGAATTTCTTGTTTTGGAGGACACAGGTTATTCCGTTTCTTCGTGGGCACGACCTCATGGGTTTCGTTGATGGCATGAACTCTTGCCCTAATCGTTTTCTTCCCGTTTCTGAAGGCTCGAACTCTTGCCCTAATCGTTTTCTTCCCGTTTCTGAAGGCTCCTACTCTTGCCCTAATCGTTTTCTTCCCGTTTCTGAAGGCTCCTCCGCTGCTGCTGCTCTACCCAACCCGCTGCATGCTCCATGGGTGCGCCAAGATCATGCGGTCCTTAGCATGTTAATCTCTTCACTTTCGTCGGAAGTTATGTACCTCGCAATTGGTTGCACTACGTCGCGTGATCTCTGGTTGGCGCTTGAGCAGGCTCTCGCTTCTTCCAGTCAAGCTCGGATTATGCATATTCTTGGACAGCTGCAAACAATACGCCAATGTGATGCCTCCGCCGTCGACTACATTGCTCGTGCGCAAGTTATGGTGGAAGATCTAGCTCTTGCTGGCCGTGCGGTTTCTTTGGAGGATCAGAATATGTATATTTTCAGAGGTTTACGTCTAGAATATCACTCTGTCGTAGCTTCTTTGAATGTTCGAGGTCAGCCGGTGCGTCTTCCCGAACTCGCCGATCTCCTTGGCTCGCATGAGTTCGCTACCGGTGATAGCTATGGCAGTGTTCCAGCCCCTGCAGCTGCGGGTTTTGTTGGCCAGCGTGGTAGTGGAGGTCGGTCGCGGTCTTGGCGTGGCGGATCGAATCGCCGCGGTGGGAATCAGTCATGTGGTGGTGCTGTTTTCGCCGACCAGCAGCAGAAGCAGGGCGGTGGTGTGCAGCGTGGACGTGTCTCGCATGGCGGTGGCAGGTCACGTGGGCGACGTGGTGGTAATTGGCAGCCTCAATGCCAATTATGTGGCAATTATGGCCATCTTGCACCAGCCTGTTTTTCTTTAATTGGCCGTGGACTCCAAGCTCATTTAACATATGCTGAGGATGCGCCGAATCTTGTGTCTGACTCGCATCTTTGGATTCCAGACACTGGGGCGACAAATCACGCGACCCCTGATATTGCTGCGCTCTCTACATCTGAAGAGTACACTGGTGGTGATGCTCTTCGAGTTGGTGATGGTACAGGTTTGCTTATTAGTCATACTGGTCATGCTTCTTTTTCTACCCCGTCTAAAGTATTTAGGATGTCTGATATTTTACATGTTCCTGGTTTGTCTTCCTCTCTTTTATCTGTGCAACGCTTTGCAAAAGATAATAAAGTCTTTTTTGAGTTTCATCCATCCTTTTTTGTTGTGAAGGATATAGCAACCAAGGCAATTCTTCTTCGCGGCAATAGTTGCGGTGGTCTCTACACGTTGCCCATTCCGAAAAACAGTCCCCGTGCGTTTATCTCGTCCCGTGCTTCCTCTTCCGTATGGCATGATCGTTTGGGACATCCTCATCAACGAGTCTTAGATCGTATTCTTCCTTTTTGTTCTGTTAGTGGTTCTAGTCGCAATAATCGTTGTACTTCTTCTTTGTGTTCTGCGTGTCAATTGGGCAAGTCTGCTCGTTTCCCTTTGCCACGTGTAGACTCTGTTAGTTCGAATATTCTTGATTTGATTTATACTAATATTTGGGGACCAGCTCCTGTTTTGTCTTCTTCTGGTTATCGTTATTTTGTTCTTTTTGTTGATGACCATTCTCGTTACACGTGGTATTATCCTATGAAATTGAAGTCTGACTTGTATGCCATTTTTGACAAGTTTCGTGCCTTAGTTGAACGGTCATTTAATCGCAAAATTAAGGCTATTCAGTCGGACTTAGGAGCTGAATACAAAAAGCTACATACTGTTCTTCTTCAGTTAGGGATTAATCATAGACAATCCTGTGCCAACACTCATGAACAGAATGGTCGTGTTGAGAGGAAGCACAGGCATATTATCGAAACTGGTCTTACTCTTATGGCTCGTGCGTATGTTCTATCTCGTTTTTGGGACTTTGCTTTTGAAACTGTTGTTTACTTGATTAATAGAATGCCATCTAGTGTTTTGCAGAATTCCAGTCCTCATTTATTGTTACATAAATCTTCTCCCTCATACTCTTTTCTTCGTGTGTTTGGTTGTTGATGTAGTGAGAGCGGGGTGTGAAAATGGGTGTAAAGTCGAACCACGAGGATTGGATTTTATGGCACGTAAGGATTAATCACCTAGACTCTAGTCACCAAGGTCTTGAAACCCATAAGGATCCAAGCAACCATTTTAAGGATTAAAGTATAACAACTAAGAAGTAATTTTGGAATTATGGATATAAGGGAAAACAAGCCTAAACTAGGATTAAAATCTATTGGGAAGAATGGGTTAGATTAGGTGTATTACTCTATTGATGCATTAACACTTGAGTTGGGGGATGAACAATAACCCTAGGTTCTTGATGCTAGCACAAAAGAATCCAAGTTTCCACAAGGATTAGAACAAAGGTTGCCCCATTCCCATGGTGTATCAACCTAAGTTCTTGAAGAACAAAAGCTATTTAAGCCCCAAATCTACCCCTATTTCCATAGAAGAGAAAATGGGTTTGAGATTGTATTGGCTTAAGTCTTCCATCCAACTTCCATTGAAATGAAAGACTTTCCAAAGACAAGCAATAATCATTGCGCAACTAATCATTGAAAGATAAAATCAAAATCCAACTCAAACTCAAGAACCCTAAATGGGTGTTCATCCCCTTTATGCAATAATCATCTAACTAGCATCAATAAGAGCAATAAACACCAAATCTAACCCATATGAAAGACTACTCACTCATATTTAAGGTAAACATAGCAAGATTCAACAAGGAAAGCATAAATATGCAATAAATGTAAAAACACTTGAAGAAGAGGAAGTAAGAGTTTTACTATTAATGATGGAGAGATGTTGTTGGAATCCCTTCCAAAACCACCAAAAGATGCTTGCAAAGTGTTCTACAATGTCAATCTAAGCTATTCTAAGCTAAAAATGGCTAATGAAAATATTAGAGAGAGAGTCTCAACTAGCTAGGGTTCGGAGTCCCCAAAAAATGCAGCAAAAACGCGCTTAAACAGAACAGCACAGACCAAAACGGGCAGGGACACGGCCATGTCAGTACCCATTTTGGTGATCAGTTTTAGGGCAGCCCAAAACGGGTAGGGACACGGCCGTGTCACTACCCATTTCATTTTTTTANTACATACTGTTCTTCTTCAGTTAGGGATTAATCATAGACAATCCTGTGCCTACACTCATGAACAGAATGGTCGTGTTGAGAGGAAGCACAGGCATATTGTCGAAACTGGTCTTACTCTTATGGCTCGTGCGTCTGTTCCATCTCGTTTTTGGGACTTTGCTTTTGAAACTGCTGTTTACTTGATTAATAGAATGCCATATAGTGTTTTGCAGAATTCCAGTACTCATTTATTGTTACATAAATCTTCTCCCTCATACTCTTTTCTTCGTGTGTTTGGTTGTCTTTGTTATCCTCACTTGCGTCCTTATAATCGTCACAAAATGTCGTATCGGTCATCTCCTTGTGTCTTCTTAGGTTATCCTGAGTCTTTTAGGGGGTACAGATGCATGGACTTAACGACTAATAAGATTTATATCTGCAGACATGTACACTTTGACGAGAATGTGTTTCCCTTTGTTAGTAGGGTTGCTGTGCCATCTCCTCCCTCTGTGCAGAAGCCGTGGGTTGAATCGATTTTACAGGTATTGCCATCTTCTCTTACTGATTCTGCTCAGGCTGATTCTCCTGTCACCACCACAGCTGCTCCTACTCGTCAAAGAGGACGACCCCGTGGCAAGTCCACACGTCCGACTGTTCGCTCCCATGCAATGGCTACGAGGAGTCGGTCTGTGGCTCCACTTTTGGCTCTCTCTTCTCAGGCCTGTCCTACCGAGCCCACTTGCTACACTCAGGCAGTTAAATTTTCTGAATGGCGAGAGGCAATGGATCTGGAGTTCAATGCACTTTTGCACAATCAGACTTGGGTTCTAGTTCCTCCTCGCCCAGGTATGAATGTGATTGGGTGTACGTGGGTTTTTCGTACTAAACGTAAAGCTGATGGTTCAATAGAGAGGCATAAGGCGAGACTTGTGGCGAAAGGGTTTAATCAAGTTCCTGGTCAGGACTTTTTTGACACCTTTAGTCCGGTTGTGAAACCCACTACAGTCAGATTGCTTTTGAGTTTGGCTATTTCCTCAGGTTGGGTGGTTAGGCAGCTTGACGTACACAATGCATTTTTGAATGGTGATTTAGCTGAGACTGTTTATATGCGTCAACCACCCGGGTATGCTGATGCTCAATTGCCTGATCACGTTTGTCTGTTGAGGCGTTCCTTATATGGCTTAAAGCAAGCTCCACGAGCTTGGTTTAATCGGCTGCATACTTTTTTACACTCTGTTGGGTTTATAGCTTCAAAGACTGATGTGTCGTTATTCTATTACTCTCGTGGTTCTGCATGTGTGTATCTTTTAGTATATGTTGATGACATTTTGGTAATGGGGACTGATGAGCTACTAGTGTCTGATTTACTCTCTAAACTGTCTAATGCTTTCAAAATTAGAGATCTTGGTGAACCTGGTTTCTTTCTTGGAATTGAGCTAGTCAAAACTAACAATGGTGTTATTCTTTCTCAGTAGCGGTACATGTCAGACATCTTGAAACGGGCTGGAATGACTGATTGTAAACCTCTCGCCACTCCTATTTCTACATCGAAAACTCCATTGCTTAATTCAGATTTATATGAAGATCCAACGAAATACAGGAGTTTGGCTGGTGCTCTCCAGTATCTCACAATTACACGGCCAGACTTATCCTTTGCGGTCAATCAATTGTGTCAACATATGCATGCTCCAACATTGTCTCACTGGGAGCAGCTAAAACGAGTGCTCAGGTATGTCAAAGGCACCCTCTCATTCGGCTTGCGTGTAACTCAGTCAAATTCTAGAGAGCTTCATGCTTTCTCTGATTCTTACTGGGCTGGTTGTCCTGAGGACCGTAAATCTACTAGTGGGTATGCAGTGTTTCTTGGCACCAATCTTATCTCTTGGGTGTGCAAGAAACAGAAGACAGAAGACAGTTGCAAGATCATCCACGGAAGCTGAGTATAAAGCCTTGGCTGATGTTTGTGCTGAGGTCATATGGATCATGTCCTTGCTGCGTGAGATCAAAATTGATGGCATCCTTACTCCCAAATTATGGTGTGACAATCTTGGTGCTACTTATATGTGTGCGAATCCAATTTTTCATGCAAGAACTAAGCACGTGGAGATTGACTACCACTTTGTTAGAGATAGGGTTGCCAATGGAGATATTCAGGTTAACTTTATTTCCACAAAAGATCAATTAGCTGATATCTTTACAAAAGCTTTGCCTAGTCCTAGATTTTCTTTTCTTAGGGACAAGCTTCAGGTTAGTAGTTTACCCTGCGCTTGAAGGGGAGTATTAGGACTCTCTGAGTTTGAGTCACGTTAGGACTAGCTATCCTACTCTACCTGAGACTCCCCTTGTATATATATCTCCTATTCTTCATCATTGTAATTGTTCAATTGAATCAATACAATATTCAGTTCTCATCTGTAGGATGCACCAGCAGCAAATGGCCCACATTTCTGAAAAAACCACATTCCGTGCAGATGGTTCCCAAATTTCTCTCTCTTGCACTATCTCTCCTACATGTCATAAATTACTGTACCAAAAACACCATTGATAAGGATGCACGCGTATGGAGAACACGTCGTATAAAATACACCAGACACATATGTGTCTGATGTTGATGTTTTTGAAAAAAAAAAAATCTTATTTAGGAAATGCGTTTCAGATCCCCAAACGTAGATTTCCTATTCTTTTCAAGAATTTTAAAAAATTCATATTTTCATCTCCTAGTTAATAGAAAGTGTCATTTCAGTCAATTTCCCTATATAAGGGGTGGGATAGAAAGTGTCATTTCAGTCAATTTCCCTATATAAGGGGTGGGGAGGAGGACAACCGCCTCATTGACCCTTTGGATCCACCCCAAGTTATATGTCATTTAATAATCGAATGCATGTATCTAGTTCAGTGGGCATAAAATTAGCAATATAAAATTAGCCATAAGGTTTTAAAACTAATAATTCAGTGGGCAATTAAAACAGTGAATGTATATCGTGCTCTGCCTTTCCCGCAATTAACCCCATCTTTTCATCAATGATTATAGTACTTTTGTCAAATTTTGTGTAAATTTTTAAAAAATATTTATTTTGTATATATAATACTACAAGAAGTACGTACAATAAATACTTATAAAATGAATATTGTATTAGCTAGTAGTGAGCAAAACTGATTACTCAGTACTGCGATGAGTTGGAATGTTGGATACGATACAATTGAAAACTGCTTCTAGGAGCGGAGCGGAGAAGTCGACGAACACTACAAGTATTGTATTTATTTTTTATTTTTTACTTTCTTCCTCATATTTTATGTATCTAATTCAATTAATTCGAGGCTTTATTAAATTATTTTTAAATTAATCTTTTACCATATTAAGTTTAGCATTAATATGTAAGATTTATATATTTAGAAACTATATTAAAAGTATTATAATACACAAAAAATCAAATTTAGAAATAATTAAAAAATACTAAAAAAAAAATAAACAAAGAAAAAAATTGATTTGACTAATAAATAATAAACATGACATGTAAAATTAGACAAATTGAATATTTAAATTCTAAACATATATCTCTCATTGGCTTGCGGGCCTTAGGCCTACATGCCTCCAAGCCTCCAAATATTTATACACTAATTATTAACTTAAATTAGTTGATTAGTTGAATTGTATCGAGGGCACAAAGTTGTAATTGTTGATGCGGAAATATGTGATTGATGGTTATGGTATATTAACTTATTTAATTATATTTAGGATAAGTTTAGGGTACTATATTTAGAAAGTACGGAGTACTTTTCTTGTTGAGTAATACTACAAATATAAAAAATGGGAACAAATTAAAGTGAAAGCTCGATTTGGTTGACTTGTGTATATTAATTTAGTAATTATCATATTATAATTTTTTAATTTCACAACTAATTAATCAAAACTTGTCGTATTAGTAGAATTTATTACAGCGAAAAGTTCCGATAACATTTTTTCTTAATTGTTCAAGCAAAGCACGTTTTCTATTTTACACACATTTTTACCAAAACTAAACACAAATTAAAATAACCACATTAATTAATGCTAAAAAAAAATTCTTCAACCCTACTTAAACTGTATGCTCAAGCTAATAAAGCTTATAACATCAATTATGACAGATTATTTTAAATGGATGTGCTAACAAGTGGCGGAATTATTGTGCCCACGAACAATAATGGTTTAAGTCAATAATAGGTTTGGAATGTCTGTCCAAGCCGAAGACAGCGTGATCTTTTTTTTTTTTTTCAAAAAAAAAGATCCTTGAGGATAACAAACAAGTGTGTACTATTTTTCCAAAAACAAAAAAAAACAAGTGTGTACTATTTTAAGATATCCTTGAGGACTGTTTATGACTCCATAATTCAAGATCCACTTAATAAAGAAAAAAAAAACCTTGAAAACTGAATTATGGATAACATAAGCTAGTTTATCTTTTTGTGGTTATTTACCGGTTAAGGTTACAAGATGAGGTTTATCCAGTACACATTATCGAGTAGTCATCCTAAAAAAGGCACATACATGAGACAACCCCAAAACAACTTAGTTGGATTGTTAGTTTTATAACTATAAAGTTTTAAGTTCAACTCTAACTATGGGCAACTAGGCTGGTTTATGTCTTTATGATACTTTGTCAGCTAAGATGACATTGTCACCCAAAAAAAAGATATATACATTGAGTAACTCTTAGCCAAGTTGATTGAGTAACCACAAAGTTCCAATGGAGCTTGTTCGAGCTTAATTATAATAATATGAGATTTTGTGATGAGTAGTGTGGTCATTTGTTGGTTAGGATCACAATTCACAAGGCGGGATTTAAACACTCTCGGGTAGTAATCGTGCATTTTCACGTCATCCAAAAAAAGACACATATCTGGACAATCCCGACCAGTTTAATTAGTTGGATTGTTGGTTTGATAACTATGAATAACCAATGTTAGTTTACTTTTTTGTAGTCCTTTATCCACTCTCATCACGCAGAAAAAGACATGGTTATATTTGGTAAAATAGCTTATGAGTCAAAAACGCTAAAATTTAGACCATCTTTTTTCGATTAACTTTTTGAGAAAAGTCATTTTACATGTAATCAGCTATAAACTAACGGTTAATTAATAAATTAAACATCTTTCTATAATCAGTTAATGCTATCAACTAGTCAAACTCACCAACCTAATTAGCTAATTATAACTGATATTTACCAAACATCACACTAACCACAAGAGTTCAAGTGAGCCAATTTGATCTTAATTATTTTATGACTTTCTGTGAGTAGTGTGGTCATGCTTGTCTGCCATTATCCTATTTAAGAATCGCAGTGGATCATAGCAACTTCAAAGACAATACTGACTGAGCTAACTAAGCTCACTAGCCATGGCGACAACCTCACACCTACCACTCTTATTCACTCCCAAAAGAAAACCATCTTCTTCTTGCAGAGCTCTCTATGTCCTTCTGTACTTAGCTGCTATTGTGGGCTCAGTTGCATTGGTTTCAATCTGGGCTTTAAGAACGCCCTCATCTTCTCCGTCTGTCTTAAAAGCCCGTGTGTGTGATCGGGCTCACGATCCACCGTCGTGCATGGCGATTGTGTCCGAGGTATCATCCACAGAAACCGACGGCGTAGATTTACTGCAGATGGTTTTGCACTCCTCGTTGTTGCGAATCCAAGACGCCGTCAAGTTGTCGGCTAATGTCAACCGTCGGATCAATGATCGGGCCGTATCGGACTGTATGGAGTTGCTGGACTTGTCTCTGGACAAGGTGGTGGATTCAATGGTGGCTCTTACAAATCTTTCGGCCCGAGCCCGAACGGACGCCCATTCTTGGCTCAGTACCGTATTGACGAACCACGACACGTGCTTAGACGGGCTTTCCGAGCCCGCCCGGCCCGTAATGGAGCCCGTGATCAAAGACTTGATCACCCGGGCAAGGTCGTCGCTGGCGGTTTTGGTGGCGGTGGCGCCGGCTACTGAGGACGATCTCCGGGCACTCAACGGCGAGTTCCCGTCGTGGGTTAGCGCTAGCGATAGGCGGCTTCTGGAAGCTTCGGCGAACGCCGTGGCGGCGAATGTGGTGGTGGCTAAGGATGGGAGCGGGAAGTATAAGACCGTGGCGGAAGCGGTGGCGGCGGCGCCGGATAATGGGAAAACACGGTATGTTATCTATGTAAAGAAAGGGACGTACAAAGAAAATGTAGAGATAGGTAAGAAGAAGACAAATGTGATGCTGATCGGTGATGGAATGAGCGCTACCATCATCACCGGCAGCTTGAACGTTGTGGATGGAACAACCACCTTCAACTCTGCTACAGTTGGTAAGACAATTTCCTACCTTTCATCATTTCTAATTTCTCAAACTTCTTTGATATTATATGCATATCTTTTTATTTAGTTGAATCATTATGGAAATCTACAGTCAATATTTAATTATGAGTGTGCATTGAGTATACTCTAACCAGTGATTCTACCTACTAAAGAACCACAATAAACAAGATTGTTCATAGTTGGCATGCTCAAATCCAAAAAGCTAAAAGGTTAGAGAGTTGAATTTATAACCTTGTTGATTTGTACAACTAAAACATCTTTTTGATTAGATACTTGGCTTAGCTTAGCAGTTGGTTATAAGTTTGATTCAAAGTGGGAGTCGGTGTTAGACCTAACACCGGTTTATCTCTTTGTGGTCTTTCCTAATTAGGGTTACAAGGCGACCTTTTCAATTAGGGACTAGGTACTTATGTGTAAATAAATAATAATAATTTTGGCAAATTATTATGTAGGTCACCTTGTCAAAATACATAATTTACATACCGAATATTTACTATTTATATATTGAATGTTTATAATTCAAATTGTGAACACTCAGCATATAAATAAACACAAGTTCACTTTGCAAAGTGGATTCGAGTCCACTGTATAACTAATGAATAACTTTGACAAATTATACTGTGCACCACGGTGCAGGTATAACGATTAGGTTGGGCTTATAACGCGAAAAAGGTACTAATTTATAGTATAGTTTCACCTATAATTACAGAATGTGGGCCTGTGGGGTTCAATTTACCTTCTCCAAATTGGAGTGCAAATTGTTTATACCATCACATACATTTCTTTTTTACACAGTTACACCTAACCATTTAAAAATTTGCATATATATATATACACATGCATTTGGTTGGTTACGTTTATAAGGTTCATAAGAATTATTATTGGGTTGGGCCAAGAATTTAGATTCGGACTAACAAATTTCTAATTGGGCTGATGATCTGCAAATCCAGCCGCCGTTGGGGATGGGTTCATAGCCCAAGATCTCTGCATCCAAAACACAGCCGGGCCGGAGAAGCACCAAGCGGTGGCGCTGCGGCTCGGAGCCGACCAATCCGTCATCAACCGCTGCAAAATCGACGCCTACCAAGACACTCTCTACGCCCACAGCCAGCGGCAATTCTACCGGGACTGCTACATCACCGGCACCGTCGACTTCATCTTCGGCAACGCCGCGGCCGTGATCCAAAACTCGCAAGTCGTGGCCCGCAAGCCCATGGCCGCGCAAAAGAACATGGTGACGGCCCAAGGCCGGACCGACCCGAACCAAAACACGGGGACGTCGATCCAAAACTGTGATGTATCGCCCAGCTCGGACCTGGGCCCGGTTAAGGGGACCATAAAAACGTATTTGGGCCGACCGTGGAAAGAGTACTCGAGAACGGTGTTCATGGAGTCCAACATTGGGGACCACATCGATCTAGCTGGCTGGTCACCATGGGATGGTGACTTTGCACTGAAAACTTTGTATTATGGGGAGTATATGAACAGGGGACCAGGTGCCGGTACTAGCAAGAGAGTGGATTGGCCGGGATATCACGTCATCACCGACAAAGCGGAGGCGATGAAGTTCACCGTGGCGCAGCTCATCCAAGGCGGTTCCTGGTTGAAGAATACCGGAGTGGACTACACCGAGGGGCTGTAAAAATAAAATAAAATAAAAATAAGACCTGTATTCGATCAAAATACTAAAAATAAAGTATGAGAGTCTTAAATTTTATTATCTTTCACTCTCATTTTGTTGTTAGAAACAGGTCTTAAGCAAGAAGTCTCACCCACTAAATTATGCAGTAAAATACAAATAATTACAAGTTAATGTCTAGAATTTTACACCGCAGTAAAACTGCATCAAAAGTTAAAACAAATAGTACGAGTGAACCAAACTTTCAATTTAATTTATAAAAATACAATTTAATGTGGCCTAACCAACATGTCAATGAGTTGATATAGAAACTATAAACAAATTAAGGAATAAATGGTATTAAAATTGAAAAATTAATTAAGTAAGAGTGAGAGTCAACCAATGAAATGGAAATGAAATAGAGAGTTGATGAACCAAAAAAGAAATGGTACAATGAAAATTAGTGGAGCATCTCCGTTGACAATTAATGAAAACCTAACGTGTTTTAAAAGTCAAATAGAATGATGAAAATTAGAAAGCAAAATCTTAGGAAGTGCCCTACCTACCATGCCAATCGGCAATCACCCCGCCAGCTGCAGCATTTATAAGATTCATCTCAAATTATATTATAAACCTTCTCCTTCATTGGTTAATATATTGGATTATTGGGTAGTGGAATAATCTGCTCTTCAACTTTTAATAATTCTAGCTGGCATACATATATTGATATATACTTCTATTCTAAATAATTAAATTATCAAAATAGTATGACTTCACTATTTTAATTTTGTTTCATAAAATCATTAATTGTCAATTTTGTATCAATTTTAACCTTTTGTCCAACTAAAATAATAGATATAAAGTTATTAGTAGTGAACGACTGCGATCTTATATGGGATCTGGTAGAAGAATGTAATCTGTGTCTTTGAAGGGAATGGGAGTTGGAAATTAAGCATACTCTTAGGGAGCAAAATAGGTCTATCAACAAGTTGACCGGGAAAGCGCTTTTCTATGAGAAAAGTCTGCGATGTTTTGATGATCCCCTTGTTTTAATTATGAGACTCCTTAGAATAGTTGAGTAGATGAGCTCGAAGTGGTGTGATTTGGTGTCATTCTTAAAAGCGTATTATGTACTTTTTAGAGTTACCACACCCTTCATATATTTTATTCTTTAATACTTTTATTTCAGTATTTTTTTTTTTCTGTGCTTTAGCATTTTCTTCTTTACCAACTCTATATACATTATTTTGGAGGTATAAATACTTGCTAAAAAATATCTATTTATCCAATAAACTTTAGACATCAATTATCATAATATGGTTGGAGGATGTAAATTCAACATAATAATACTATAATAAAAGAACTTTGAGTTATGCCCAATAAATGACATTAAATTGCTACCATCGACAAAATAAAAGTACAATTAACCTAACTTATATAAAATATAAAAAATTTCTTCTCACTCATAATAATTTTTTAATGCTACTGACTCTATTACATTATAGTATCTTGAAGCACAAAGAGTCAACAACACCTCCAATAAGACAAGCACAAGGTGCTTGGCAATAACTTAATCTTTTAATTCAAAGAAAATCCATACAACTTACAACTGCTTTAATTTATACCTTTTTCCCTTAACTTTTTTTTTTTCTCCCAAAAGGTTGAATCTCTAACCCCATGGGCCATCGACCCGACAAAACATCTGAAAGATGTAAATAATGGACTTATGTTAACTCAACTAACACATATGATAGACCTTTGCTCACTGCGCATAAGAACCCCCACTATGAGAGGTTGCTCCTGGTCTCTTCTCACAAACTTCACTCATGTGACCAGCTCATATGACCAGTTGAGTTGCCCATGCGGGCTCTCTTAACTTTTCTTTTATTTTCAAAATGTTGAATTCTCAACACCAAAGGCTCCTACACCTCAACTTAACAAAGCATGTATCTTGAACGATGTAAGTCATGAATCTTTGCTCCACGTTATCACGGATAAAATTCGATTTAATCTTTCTTCTCAAATTTCACCCCTACAACAAACTGATGAGGTGAACATGCAAGCCCCATTTAGCTTTTCCTCATCGATATAATCTATCACATACGGTACCTGCACTGGCTCCAATTTTTAGAGAATATTTAAAGATTTGCTAATAATAATAAAAAACAAAAGGCTGGCTAAACGTGATTCCAACACTTGTTTCGTAGTCTTCATTTATTTATTAATTTTCTTACTCAATTTGCCAATTTGGTGAGATGGACAAAGAATCACATGATCTGCATCATGTCTCGATATTCGTATCGTCATCAATATTTGTAAATTTCATATTACTTAGGGGATGATTTTACTATATGAAAATAAAATAATAATGTAAATATCACTTCAATTATTTTAAAGTTACAAGTATTATTTTTTCAATATCTTCCCAATTAAATTCGTTACATAAGATTTTTCTAATGCAACTACCTATTCTGTATGGTTTGTAGGCTAATATGTGCGTAGACATATGAGAGCAAATTACATATGTGATTTACTAAGCCCAGAGTCCTTTGTACAAGTATTTTGTTGAACAAGTCTCCAGGTATGAAAGGTCTCGTTAAATTGGTTAATACTAAGAATCTCGTCTTCAGAAAAAAAAAATCCCTCATCCTATGGAGTTAACAAGATCTTATAATATTACATTCGGGGGCACATGTCAAAAATCTTATTCGTGCAAGGTATGTAAGTAGCTCCCTAGTACATGGTGGCCAGATCAGTCGAGCCACATAATTGCATTGAGGTGACTAAAATTGATAGGACAGTCGGACGGTTCAATAGTCGTTTGTCAGTCAATGTGATTAGCCTCCCAACCTCAAAGATCAAGACGTACACTCGCTAGGCTATTTTTAGGGCGAGAACTGCAAGATACTGTCGTATTCCCCAGTAATATGATTTATTAAATCTACACTATCAAATATTAATGATGAATTTTTCCTAATAATGCAAAAATAATAATAATAATAATGAAAATATCAGTGACAAAAAAGTCCCATTTCATTTGCATTCAATTATTGATAAATAAATATATGATTTTTTTAGTGGCTTATGTATAATTCTTGACAGTTGGATGGCAATCGGACGTTAGTGTTGTTATCAGATATCAATATAATGTATCCGACTTTTGACTATATATAATTAATAATTAATACGAAGAAAAAAATTAAAAGAGGAGAAAGGTGATGACTTAGTTGAAGACTCATCATCATATAATATGTGAACGGCTCATAACATTATTACGTTGAGAAAATATGAAAAATAGAAGCTATGAGTGGCTACCTTGATTACAATGCAACATTTAACCAAAAAAAAAAAAAAACTTTCGGCATATGCGTTATGTGAAAATAAGTACTTAATATTGATGTCGAATATTAAAGTTATGATTTTATTAAAATAATTCAAAAAATTAGTAATAAATGAATAAATAATGTAGCAATAAATAATATAATTCATGTTATATTGAAATGAAGTTTATTCTAAAAAAATCTCAATTGATTATTGATAATCACCAATTTTTATTATTAACTTTCAATTTGGCTATACATGGTCCTTTGACTATTGATTTTGTTTCAAATTTGATCCTCTAGTAAAATTTTCATCTAATAAGTGTTAAATTTAAGGGTAAAAATGTAAAAATTAACTTGTTATTGAGATAGCAAGTTTGGGTAAAGTAGGTTCATTATTAGTAAGGACGTGATGAACATTTTGATGCATAAATCAATTTGGATTAGGCTAATAATAAGTCTATCCACCAAACTGCGGAGTTTATTTTTTGAGTTTGATTTTATTTTTCACTTTTGAATTTTGAATCATACATAAAATACTTCCTCTACAATCAATACGGTCTCTACAAAAGCTCAATCTCATGACCTCCTATATGGAAGAATCACTACATGCATGCCACTTGACTACAAGATCATTAACTAGCATCTATTTTTAATGCTGCTAAATTATATGACCTACTAAATGAAGAATGTCAAATAATCAATGCATTTTTCTTGCTAGAAAACATGTTTTGACATTTTCTAAGTTTGGTAAAAATAATTAATTAAAATTTGAAGAAAGTCTAACATGATTTATAATCAAGTACCAAATCTATTCAATTTTTAAGTTGTAAATAAAAAATAGAAAAATTACTATATTCAAATATTCATGAAATCAAATGGTGAAACTAATTCTCTCTCTTCTCAAAAAATTGAATTCTCAACCCTAACAGCTTCCCACAATTCAATTCGACAGAACATTTAGGATGATTAGTTTAAAATATATTTAATAATAGCTAATTTTGTCGTCATTATATATTTAGTCAAACTTTTTTCACGAGCACTCATCATTGAATATTGAAACCCTCATCGACGTAAGCTCCAGTGCTCCAGGCCACCATTAATATTGTCGACATTAAGACACTGATTATAGTTAATATTTTTACGAGGTAAAAGCTTAGAAAGTTGTTTTGTTTCAGAGTCCAAACATAATTTATTTATCCCTTCAAAAAAAACATAATTTATTTATTATTATAAATAAAATTTTGAGAGGTTTATTATTGATCACAGATTACAATGGCCGGTCTGTCACAGTCAAATTACACATTGATTGATTGAATGTTTTCTCTCCTTTCTGGCTTTCTCTGTCCATATCCTCGTAAAATCAATAAACCAAAACCCGTCCTTTCTTTCGGGAGCTTGTCGTGCTTGCCCATCTCTACTTCCCTTCATCTTCTTCCATTACCCCTCTCCCCTCTATCTTCTCTCCAGCAAAGATCAAAACTTTATTCATTTTCCCCCCTTTCCTCGATCTCTTCCTTCTTTTGTTTTCTCTTCGATCATCAACGCTTTTCTCTTCAATTTCCCATTGTTTTCTCGTTTTTGGGCGAGCCCAGAACGATGGTTTTCCTGTTGTGATTGTTTGATTGTTGTGCATGCATTTTTAAAAAAATGTATGTTTCAAGAAAACCCGAAGGAAGGTTGCTGTGAGGGGAGGGGGAGAAGTGGTATAGAAAGATTCTGTTTTCTTTCATATCTTTCATCTCTGTAGCTCTTCTTTGAAAGGTACTGCGATTCTTCTTGAGAATTTGTAAAATGTGCGGTTTTTTTGGGTGTTTTGTCGATTGCGGTTCACATCTAAGAAGAAGGGTATTTGCAGGTTGGGCAATTTTCAGAATCTTCTATGAGAACAAAGATGAAGGGAACCTTCAAGGCTGGATTCAAATACATCTCCAGTATTTTCGGTAATGGTGAAGAATCTTGTCTGTCTAATCATAGGATTTGCCGAAATTATGAGGTGATTAAAGACCCAAAAAAATGTTTAATTTTTGTTTGCAGTTGTGAAGGAGCCTGAGATTGAGATTCAGATTGGGTACCCGACAGATGTTAAGCACGTGGCACACATTGGGTGGGATGGGCAAACTGGTGCTGCACCTAGTTGGGTATGAAGCATATACCCCATCAATCAATTATCAATACCTTAAAAAAGTTTCATAAATTTTAATAATGTTGTGCTTTCTTTAAGGTAAGAAAATATAAAAATCTGATCTTTTTGTTCTTGATTTTTGTGGGCATTGTAGATGAAGGAGTTCAAGCAAGGCCCAGATTTTGCAGCTACTTCCATTGGTAAATCAGGTTTGTTCTGCACTTTCTCCATGATCTTCCCAGTTTCAAATTTCTTCAATTTCTTAGAATTTCAGCTCTTTCATATATGCCAATTTATGACCCAAAATAGCCCCAAAATGGTGACACAGAAATTGCAAAAGCATTTGATGCCAATGGGCATTTGCTTTAGTATCATGTGCAATGTTCCTAACCAGACAAGGGAAAAAAAGGACTGCTCTCCCAAGTTGAGAGTTACTACTGAAAGAAAAGTGATAATTTTGTCCTGTACATTGTTGTATTGTTAGACATACAGTCATACCATAATTGGGAAAAAAAAAACAAACTTTATCTTCTGTTCTTACCTTGTTAAAGTTTAATAATCTTAGATTCTTTGCTTAAAGGAATGGGGTTTGGATCATCTGTCCCGTGAGGTTCTTAGCTTGGGAATCTGCCAAGAAAATGGACCCATAAAAGGGACAGTTTTCTGTCGTGAGGTGTCTTAAAATAGTGTTGGCCGGTTGGTCTGACAATGACATTATCATATCTGTGACTTTCTTCAGCTATTGCAATAACATCTGAGGTACAAAGAACAGTCATGGGAAAAATGTTAAAATCGAAAATTTTACCTTAAAATCTACCGCGACATGACAACCATCGCGTTGCTAAACCGTAATCCTGAGAATGTTCAAGCTTTTTTGTCATGCTTAAGCTTTTGTGATGTATACTTGGAAGCAAATTAAGCCTGTTTCCATCATGGCTATTCGCTTATTATTTGTTCGTTTGCATTATGCTTTTCTTGTTCGACAGATCTTGGAGAGTCGATGAGAAAGCAATCCGGATCTGAGTTGCATAGCAACACCCCAGCGGAGATTCCTAAGAAACAAAAACGAAAGAAGAACAAATCAAATCTGTCTGGCACCTCGAGCTCTTCCTCCTCGCTGGGATCATTTCAAACTGGAAAGTCCAAGGCCAAGTTATCCCAAGGGAACCCGGATTCTGCAGATGTAGAAGTGGCATTGTGTTAATTTTCAAAGTTGTTCTCAGCCAATGAAATATTCTAACATGTTTGATCATCAGAGTTGTTAACAGAAGAGAGTGCAAGAATGTGTAGAAAAAACACAACAAATTCTGTACATTTGAGTGGGGCCAGTGTTCTGTGATTAAGAAAATACAAGGAAAAGAAAAGGAAAGGAGAGGATTAGGAAAGCCTAGATGGGGAGATGAAAGACAGAACCAAGGGTATAAATCATAACATTCATCAACTGAGAGAAGAAGTTCAAGAGAAATGAAAATGTTTTTCTCTTTGTTTTTTCTTTGCTCTTCTTGAGACTGTGATGAAACTGGGCAATGTAAACAGTTGGTTTATATGGGTACTGATGATGATTCATTCTGCTATTGCATATTCACAGGCTATATCACCAAGTAAGTTTCCTCTAATATCAATATATAGTGGTGTTTCGGGAACCATGTTAACTGTTTATTTGATAATCATAAGATTATAACTTCAACTCTTAACAGGAGTAGCTTATTGGCCTTAGAAGCACTAGATAAAGTTTAAATAGTGCATACTCTCAGATAGTGACTATAAGTTTCGCTCTCACTCAAAAAAAAAAACATAAAGCGGCATTCTTTTTTCTTTGGTATTCATTTACACTTTGAGTGAGTGTTAACACCTAGGAAATAACCGAGAAACGGGACAATAAAGGATGAGATATGTGAAAGAGGAAATAATCAAGAAACAGAACAATAAAAATTCCTAAAAGGCATGTACATGTATACAAAAAGACATGTGATTTTGCTAAAAAAAAAAAAATTTTAGGTAATAACAGAAATATTAGGACTCTCTGAGTTTGAGTCACGTTAGGACTAGCTATCCTACTCTACCTGAGACTCCCCTAGTATATATATCTCCTATTCCTCATCATTGTAATTGTTCAATTGAATCAATACAATATTCAGTTCTCATCTGGTATCAGCTAGCCTAGGTTTATTTTCGAATGGATGACGGCTCTGTTAATTCTTCCGAACGGACCGTTTCTGATGCAGCTATTTCTTCTGCGGTTTCTTCAGCAGCCGCTTCTCTGTCTGCTGCGCATCACTATGTTAGCATTAAGCTAACGAACAAGAATTTCTTGTTTTGGAGGACGCAGGTTATTCCGTTTCTTCGTGGGCACGACCTCATGGGTTTCGTTGATGGCACGAACTCTTGCCCTAATCGTTTTCTTCCCGTTTCTGAAGGCTCCTCCGCTGCTGCTGCTCTACCCAACCCGCTGCATGCTCCATGGGTGCGCCAAGATCAGGCGGTCCTTAGCATGTTAATCTCTTCACTTTCGTCGGAAGTTATGTACCTCGCAATTGGTTGCACTACGTCGCGTGATCTCTGGTTGGCGCTTGAGCAGGCTCTCGCTTCTTCCAGTCAAGCTCGGATTATGCATATTCTTGGACAGCTGCAAACAATACGCCAAGGTGATGCCTCCGCCGTCGACTACATTGCTCGTGCGCAAGTTATGGTGGAAGATCTAGCTCTTGCTGGCCGTGCGGTTCCTTTGGAGGATCAAAATATGTATATTTTCAGAGGTTTACGTCCAGAATATCACTCTATCGTAGCCTCTTTGAATGTTCGAGGTCAGCCGGTGCGTCTTCCCGAACTCGCCGATCTCCTTGGCTCGCATGAGTTCGCTACCGGTGATAGCTATGGAAGTGTTCCAGCCCCTGCAGCTGCGGCTTTTGTTGGCCAGCGTGGTAGTGGAGGTCGGTCGCGGTCTTGGCGTGGCGGATCGAATCGCCGCGGTGGGAATCAGTCACGTGGCGGTGCTGTTATCGCCGACCAACAGCAGCAGGGCGGTGGTGTGCAGCGTGGACGTGTCTCGCATGGCGGTGGCAGGTCACGTGGGCGACGTGGTGGTAATTGGCAGCCTCAATGCCAATTATGTGGCAATTATGGTCATCTTGCACCAGCCTGTTTTTCTTTAATTGGCCGTGGACTCCAAGCTCATTTAACATATAGGATAGCTAGTCCTAACGTGACTCAAACTCAGAGAGTCCTAATACTCCCCTCAAGCGCAGGTAAACTACTAACCTGAAGCTTGTCCCTAAGAAAAGAAAATCTAGGACTAGGCAAAGCTTTTGTAAAGATATCAGCTAATTGATCTTTTGTGGAAATAAAGTTAACCTGAATATCTCCATTGGCAACCCTATCTCTAACAAAGTGGTAGTCAATCTCCACGTGCTTAGTTCTTGCATGAAAAATTGGATTCGCACACATATAAGTAGCACCAAGATTGTCACACCATAATTTGGGAGTAAGGATGCCATCAATTTTGATCTCACGCAGCAAGGACATGATCCATATGACCTCAGCACAAACATCAGCCAAGGCTTTATACTCAGCTTCCGTGGATGATCTTGCAACTGTCTTCTGTTTCTTGCACACCCAAGAGATAAGATTGGTGCCAAGAAACACTGCATACCCACTAGTAGATTTACGGTCCTCAGGACAACCAGCCCAGTCAGAATCAGAGAAAGCATGAAGCTCTCTAGAATTTGACTGAGTTACACGCAAGCCGAATGAGAGGTGCCTTTGACATACCTGAGCACTCGTTTTAGCTGCTCCAGTGAGACAATGTTGGAGCATGCATATGTTGACACAATTGATTGACCGCAAAGGATAAGTCTGGCCGTGTAATTGTGAGATACTGGAGAGCACCAGCCAAACTCCTGTATTTCGTTGGATCTTCATATGAATCTGAATTAAGCAATGGAGTTTTCGATGTAGAAATAGAGTGGCGAGAGGTTTACAATCAGTCATTCCAGCCCGTTTCAAGATGTCTGACATGTACCGCTGCTGAGAAAGAATAACACCATTGCTAGTTTTGACTAGCTCAATTCCAAGAAAGAAACCAGGTTCACCAAGATCTCTAATTTTGAAAGCATTAGACAGTTTAGAGAGTAAATCAGACACTAGTAGCTCATCAGTCCCCATTACCAAAATGTCATCAACATATACTAAAAGATACACACATGCAGAACCACGAGAGTAATAGAATAATGACACATCAGTCTTTGAAGCTATAAACCCAACAGAGAGTAAAAAAGTATGCAGCCGATTAAACCAAGCTCGTGGAGCTTGCTTTAAGCCATATAAGGAACGCCTCAACAGACAAACCGGGCAATGAGTAGGATAGCTAGTCCTAACGTGACTCAAACTCAGAGAGTCCTAATACTCCCCTCAAGCACAGGTAAACTACTAACCTGAAGCTTGTCCCTAAGAAAAGAAAATCTAGGACTAGGCAAAGCTTTTGTAAAGATATCAGCTAATTGATCTTTTGTGGAAATAAAGTTAACCTGAATATCTCCATTGGCAACCCTATCTCTAACAAAGTGGTAGTCAATCTCCACGTGCTTAGTTCTTGCATGAAAAATTGGATTCGCACACATATAAGTAGCACCAAGATTGTCACACCATAATTTGGGAGTAAGGATGCCATCAATTTTGATCTCACGCAGCAAGGACATGATCCATATGACCTCAGCACAAACATCAGCCAAGGCTTTATACTCAGCTTCCGTGGATGATCTTGCAACTGTCTTCTGTTTCTTGCACACCCAAGAGATAAGATTGGTGCCAAGAAACACTGCATACCCACTAGTAGATTTACGGTCCTCAGGACAACCAGCCCAGTCAGAATCAGAGAAAGCATGAAGCTCTCTAGAATTTGACTGAGTTACACGCAAGCCGAATGAGAGGTGCCTTTGACATACCTGAGCACTCGTTTTAGCTGCTCCAGTGAGACAATGTTGGAGCATGCATATGTTGACACAATTGATTGACCGCAAAGGATAAGTCTGGCCGTGTAATTGTGAGATACTGGAGAGCACCAGCCAAACTCCTGTATTTCGTTGGATCTTCATATGAATCTGAATTAAGCAATGGAGTTTTCGATGTAGAAATAGAGTGGCGAGAGGTTTACAATCAGTCATTCCAGCCCGTTTCAAGATGTCTGACATGTACCGCTGCTGAGAAAGAATAACACCATTGCTAGTTTTGACTAGCTCAATTCCAAGAAAGAAACCAGGTTCACCAAGATCTCTAATTTTGAAAGCATTAGACAGTTTAGAGAGTAAATCAGACACTAGTAGCTCATCAGTCCCCATTACCAAAATGTCATCAACATATACTAAAAGATACACACATGCAGAACCACGAGAGTAATAGAATAATGACACATCAGTCTTTGAAGCTATAAACCCAACAGAGAGTAAAAAAGTATGCAGCCGATTAAACCAAGCTCGTGGAGCTTGCTTTAAGCCATATAAGGAACGCCTCAACAGACAAACCGGGCAATGAGTAGGATAGCTAGTCCTAACGTGACTCAAACTCAGAGAGTCCTAATACTCCCCTCAAGCGACAGGTAAACTACTAACCTGAAGCTTGTCCCTAAGAAAAGAAAATCTAGGACTAGGCAAAGCTTTTGTAAAGATATCAGCTAATTGATCTTTTGTGGAAATAAAGTTAACCTGAATATCTCCATTGGCAACCCTATCTCTAACAAAGTGGTAGTCAATCTCCACGTGCTTAGTTCTTGCATGAAAAATTGGATTCGCACACATATAAGTAGCACCAAGATTGTCACACCATAATTTGGGAGTAAGGATGCCATCAATTTTGATCTCACGCAGCAAGGACATGATCCATATGACCTCAGCACAAACATCAGCCAAGGCTTTATACTCAGCTTCCGTGGATGATCTTGCAACTGTCTTCTGTTTCTTGCACACCCAAGAGATAAGATTGGTGCCAAGAAACACTGCATACCCACTAGTAGATTTACGGTCCTCAGGACAACCAGCCCAGTCAGAATCAGAGAAAGCATGAAGCTCTCTAGAATTTGACTGAGTTACACGCAAGCCGAATGAGAGGTGCCTTTGACATACCTGAGCACTCGTTTTAGCTGCTCCAGTGAGACAATGTTGGAGCATGCATATGTTGACACAATTGATTGACCGCAAAGGATAAGTCTGGCCGTGTAATTGTGAGATACTGGAGAGCACCAGCCAAACTCCTGTATTTCGTTGGATCTTCATATGAATCTGAATTAAGCAATGGAGTTTTCGATGTAGAAATAGAGTGGCGAGAGGTTTACAATCAGTCATTCCAGCCCGTTTCAAGATGTCTGACATGTACCGCTGCTGAGAAAGAATAACACCATTGCTAGTTTTGACTAGCTCAATTCCAAGAAAGAAACCAGGTTCACCAAGATCTCTAATTTTGAAAGCATTAGACAGTTTAGAGAGTAAATCAGACACTAGTAGCTCATCAGTCCCCATTACCAAAATGTCATCAACATATACTAAAAGATACACACATGCAGAACCACGAGAGTAATAGAATAATGACACATCAGTCTTTGAAGCTATAAACCCAACAGAGAGTAAAAAAGTATGCAGCCGATTAAACCAAGCTCGTGGAGCTTGCTTTAAGCCATATAAGGAACGCCTCAACAGACAAACCGGGCAATGAG
>NC_044924.1:3232695-3242099 GCF_003576645.1 Ipomoea triloba | reverse complement strand
TCTACCTGAGACTCCCCTAGTATATATATCTCCTATTCCTCATCATTGTAATTGTTCAATTGAATCAATACAATATTCAGTTCTCATCAGAAATATATAGCACGACCATTTGTAATTGAATCCCGGCAATTTAGTCGCATGGCAATCACAGACAAGAAAGGTTCTGTTACACTTTCATGGTGACTTCATCCGACACTGCTGCAATTCCAATTATCCCAAACAAAACCCAATATCTTTTCCGGGGAAAAAGCTCCGATTCCACAGAATCCCAGCATTTGAATCTGAAGAAAACAATGAAAACAAACTCAAAACGGAAAAAATTCCTGCAAATTTTCGTGTATTGTCTGATGGTGTACGCTACTAGAGCGCATGATTACGAAGGTTCAGATAGCCATAAGGAGGCGCCGGCGGAGAATAGCTGTAACGGAATTTTTCTGTCGTATACTTTCGTCGAGAGAGAAAAAGAGTTTCCCCACATAAAGAACGCAAACGGACAACCTTGGGCCTTTAAATCCACTGCCACAATCCTCAACGCCGGCATGTTCGATTTTGGGCTTTAAATCCACTGCCACAATCCTCAACGCCGGCATGTTCGATTTTGGGCTTTAAATCCACTGCCACAACCTTGGCCTTATAGATTTTGGCTTCAGATTTCCAGTGTCTAATCTTTTTTATTATCAGTATATTCTTGCTATAGTATACAAAGATTGATGAAACACAAATTCAAGATTCATCAACTATGAACCAGGTAAACCAGACCTCACAAGAGTGATTATCGAACCAATTACTTGACCAATTAGACTATGCTTACTCCTTTAAATTGAATTCCTATAATTATTAAAGTCAGTAAGTCATACTAAGCCATTTAAATGATTTTTTTTAAAAAAAAAAATTGTGACAGTAGCAAACACATCCTTGCATACCAATTTGGACCTGCCAATTGATCTGCTGCATTTTCAACGTGGCGAAAGCTAAGGAATTAATTTGAAGTTCACTTTTATTAAAAACAAGTACTCCGTATTTTTTAAAATTTTATTTTATACATTAGGCTTCCGGCTTGTGTGATTGTGTCAGGTTATAATTATTAGGGAAAAGGGTCAAATAAGCCCTCCAACTTTACCTAAGGAGTCAATTAGGCCCCTGAACATTTTAAAGTAGCAATTAAACCCATCAACATTGTATTTTGATGCAAAAAAGTCCATAAGCCTATTAATGACCTATGATCACAGGTCATTAAGATTCCGGTCAAATTTTCGGCACACTCAGGCTATATTCCGGCACAAAACCCAGTGGTTGCCTTCTCCAGTGAGTCACCGGCGACCGTCGAACGGTCGCCCTTGACTTTTGTGCCGGAATATGGGTGCTGAAAATTTGACCGGAATCCTAGTGACCTGTGATCACAGGTCATTAACAGGTTTATGGACTTTTTTGCATCAAAATACAATGTTGATGGGTTTAATTGCTACTTTAAAATGTTCAGGGGCCTAGTTGACTCTTTAGGTAAAGTTGGAGGGCTTATTTGACCCTTTTCCCTAATTATTATTATGATTGTTAATATTTATGTATATGTCATGCGATATGCATGTCTATGAACAACAAGCCAAGTTAAAAATAGGAATAAGGGTCAAATAGGCCACCGAACTACACACAAAATTGCAGTTAAGCCATCAAACTCAAAAATAATGCAATTGAATCCGTAAACTACACAAATTCATACAAATTAATTCAAAGTGACTTGTTTGATTTGATCTTCCGGTTACTAACTTTAAAAAAAATGTTTTAAAATAATTTTAAATAAAAAAAAATTTAAAAAAAAAAAGGAAGATCCGGCCGGAGACTAATCGTCCCCGGCCGGCAGTTCCTTTTTTTTTTCTCTCTCTTAAATTTAATTTTAATTAATTATTTTATTTAAAATTATTTTAAAATATTATTGTTAAAGTTGGTAACAGGAAGATCAAGTCAACAAGTCACTTTGGATTAATTTGTATGAATTTGTGTAGTTTAGGGATCCAATTGCATTGTTTTTGAGTTTGATGGCATAGTTTCGTGTGTAGTTCGGTAGCCTACTTGACTCTTATTCCTTAAAAATATGACAGGGAAATAAATAATAAACATGTTCTAGAAAGCAGTCAACCGTATCAATTTGCAAGTGCACTGTCAGTTGTGCCATAACTGCCGTCTTCAAAAAAAAAAAAAAAAAAAAAAAAAAAGGTCAAAATAACTACTCCGCATATTTTTTTTTTCTTTTCCAATCATTTTTCTTGCACGTTTTTTAAATTAAACCCGTTGTACCCCACCCCTTCCCTCCCCCAAGATGCTTTATATATAGTTGTTAATTATTTGTCTTTAAGCGACAACAACTATTGTTTGTTTTATTATATATGTGCTCAAATATAAATCTAGTAATACTATATATACTAATGCTAAGCTAAAGTTTTAATCGACATCTTATATGAAAATGGAAATCAGAAGTGTAATGAATTGATGTTAATTTTGTGAATTTTGAGTAACTTTATTATCGAGAACATGTCATTAGCTTCTTACAAGTATGTCGTCGGTTAAGTACATTTTGAGTGATATATGTAAATTATTACATGCCCTTGACTTCCTAATGGCTAAACTATATATGATTAACAATGAATGGACAAGCAATTACATACAAACATTCACAATTTTACAAGTAATGTTTGAAGACGAAGCTCCACATGCTATTGGATGTAACGAGAAAGAGGATGATGATGGACCTTGACACTATCAAAAAAGAAGTAACATGCACAACTAAAGGGGATCCCTGGGTGAGGCGAGATCAAGATACCCACACTACTGAAGAGTAATTTGGTTCCTTGCTAGGATAACTTTACAAGAAAACGGTAAAATATCCTAGATCTAACAATGAATTAAATACATACGAATTTTACTATTTTATATATATATAAAATATGTTGGTAATAAATGAAATAACTACTGATGGGTAAGAATAAGGGATTCTAGCCGACAAGTGGTCGACATGGTCAACCTATGTTTTTAGAATATATCTGAGGCTCGAACTCACCCCTTGCATATGGGAGTGTAACCGGATGCCACTAGACCACAAAACAACTCTGTTATATATACTCTGTTCTAACTTGTATATAAATCATGAAAAAGAGATTGTAAAAGGTTCTCAATTTTGAATACACACTCTGTTACACTCTCAAACACTTGCCATTTTAAGGTTTAAGTTAGCTAACCATTCACTTTCATAGTCATGAAACTATCACTAACGATAATTTAAATTTTTTCGTTGATGAATTTAATTTTCTATATGGTATGAGGATGAGTACATACCTACACGGAATAGGAAAAAACCTTTAACGCTTTATTTAAGTAGTGATTGGATCACAAAAATAAATTTAAACATTAAATGCATTCATATAATGCACAATATATATTTTCATCAAGATTAATATATATTCTTCCTCTAATGGTAGTGATGGTAGTTTGTTCATAGGATATGTTTTCAGGTGGTCCTAACTCCTAATAATCACATTTTTTCTATGGTACATACGTGGACTTTGTTGAATTTTCTTTCAAGACATAACTCCTTATTAGTGCTCGTGTTTTAATTGTGTTACTTCACATGCTTTCTAATGCTTAATTATTACTTGTATTCGGGTCGGGGTAAATGGACAACTTTAGTTAAATTACTCGGGCTGATGATTTTATAATCACAATGTTTCAAATTCGAATCTAAGTGAAAACAATCCATTAGTGAATTTAGTTTATCTCTTGCATGGATTTACACAATACACATTCACGGACTCCCTAATTTCATTGAGCTAACTACTCATTATATGTAAGTACAGTTTGGTATTGATAATTTATGAGCTTTGAACTAAATTTGGAAACAGAAAGATCTAAGAAATTATAGTTTCAAAGTTGCGTCGGCAAATACGATGTCATCCAAACATGGAACCTCCGTGCGACATACGATTCCGATAATTATCTCAACTCCTATAATGTGATCCACAAGCACAAACCCTACTATGTTCCCTTCAAGTTTTTGAATCAATGTCAACATCGTTTACCGTTCAGTTGTTATAATCGCTTCTGGACCATGCCATTCATCGTCACGACGTCACGTGGCATTGGGTGCACCTGTGCAATTTTGATTTGTTAGACCTTATTAATTTCGAAAAAGATAATGCTACTTGTACTTATTAATTCGATCTACTCTTGATTTTTACACTTTCTTTGAGACCCACAGAATGAGGACAACTTATCAATAGTTCTCATGTACGTCATTGAGCAAAAGTGATGAAGTAATGATTGAAACTCTATATAGTCCATATATATATATCATGCAACTTGCGCGCATAGCTAATGGATTAGGAAAAAATAATTAATTGACTGAATTGATAAATTTTAATTAATTGTTTTTAATCAAAATTTCAATTCAATTCATGGTAAATGATTTTTTAAAATTTTAATTATTGATTAATTCTATTTGGAAGTGTCGATTAATTGATTAAAGAAAGCTAAAAATAAAAATAATAAAATAATAAAAAAAGAAGAAGAAGAAGAAGAACATGTTTTCTTATTAACAAAACATGAAACATGCCAAAAAAAAAAAAAAAACATGAATCGTGCCAGTAAAGAATTGAAAAGGAAGAAAAATGTATTAGACGTGTGATGATATATATTTGGTTGTTGTAATTTTGTATTTTTATTAGCATATAGTTCCGCCTTCGTACATATATAGCTTGCAGTCACACATGCATCATCGTAACGAGCACTCTCTATGAGAGAGCAGCCAAATTAATGAGAGAGTCGTTTATTGAACATTTTAATTTTAGTTAATATGAATAAATTAGGTTAATTTATTTTCTTGTAATATTTAATTTACTAGATACAATTACAAGATAGATTTATTTAGAGCATTCTTTCGAATAGCAATTACGAATTTTTTCATAAATTAAAGTGTCATAAAATATACATTAACATATTCAATAAAAATAAACATTGTTATTTACCTATATATCGAATGTAGTGTATGTAATTGTATTGTCTAGGCTAATTTAAACCAACGTTTGAGAAAGAAGGTTATGATAAAAGAGTAACCGAAGGAAATATATTCGTTGATTATCTTAAAAACTTCAGTATTTAAAAAAAAAAAAATCGAAGTAAGATTTTATGTTACTATATTAATGGGAAAATATAGTATCAACCTCGAAGACCACCCTCAACATAGAGAATCGTATTTGTTTAAACCGGATTGTGACTTGACCCATCCCATAACTGTAATTCCGTGTTCCTACAAAATTTCATGAAATTGCAATTCTATTGTTTGGTTAGAGGGAATGCAATTCTGTAGAATTGTAATTACATGGTGAATTACTATTTTACCATTCTTATTATTATATAAGGGTATTTCAGTCTTCATTCACTTTTTTCTTGTTTCAATTCTCAATCATTCTATTCCTACCTACAAACAATGTAATTTAAATTCCACTTTATTCTTTTCTTACCGAATTATAATTTTTCTCTCCTAATTTCCTCATTCTAACCAAAAATCCCGTATATGTTTAAAGAATTTGAATTATATAAGATAGAATATCTCTTTTAAATATTGAGTCCAAAAAATATGCACTCGTGTCAATTTTATTTAGGAATAGTTTAGAATAGAATTCCTTTTTGGACTACAACGTGGAAAATGTTTTATGTATAAACATTTTTCCTCGAACATCATGTGTTTCCAGTCGCAGTCAATCCAGTCATATACGCTAATACGCATGCCGCGGCAAGCGCGTAAAGTTGGCGACTGAGGTGTATATAATGGCCTATTCTCTCCAGTCATTTAGCCACAACCACAGACTCTCGATAAACCATCACCTTCAAACTTCAAACTTCAATCTGCTTTTTTTTCTCACAAGCAAAAAAAAACGCAACAATAATGTTGGCTAAAAACGCAGTACTACCACGAAACCTTAGTACCGTTCATTATCATCATCGTCAACAAAAGCTTCGTAAAACCGAGATTACTAACGCCATAGCCGGCGCCGGCGGTGCCCGTGTTTCCACGCCGAACAAACTTTCCTTCGACCAGGCTCGTCGTCTGATGACAGCCACGGAGACTTTATCCTGGAAACAGATTGATGATGAGAAGCTGGCCTGGCCACCTTCTTTGGGTACTGATGGAAAGTTTGGGATTTATGGAGGGAAGTTTGTGCCGGAGACACTCATAGCTTCTTTGAGTAAGCTGGATCAAGAATTTAACTGCGCTTTACAGGATCCCAACTTTCAGGTTAGTCTATACTATGTATTGGTAAACCTGTCTTGTAACCCGTAAAAAATTACAAGGATCAGTCTAGATTGCACTTAACTGACCAGCTCAAACTAAAAAAAAGTCAATAAACTATCCTAATTGAAGTCAAACATGTAATCTCATGCCTATAATACATGTAAATAGTTTAATCAACTTGGCTGGATTACCCAAATTGAACAACCTTGATTTTATGAAAGAATGGTGATAAGAATTAATCAAATTGGTTTGTTTATATTGCAGAAAGAGGTTGAAACTGCTCTGAGGGACTACGTGGGACGGGAGACTCCATTATACTTAGCTCAGAGGCTTACGGACCACTACAAAAGCCAGAACAACGGAAAAGGACCGGATATTTATCTAAAGAGGGAGGATCTGAACCACGGCGGAGCTCACAAGATCAACAACGCCATCGCACAGGCAATTCTAGCGAAGCGGTTGGGCCGGAAAAGCGTGGTGGCTGCCACCGGCGCCGGCCAGCACGGTGTCGCAACCGCCGCTGCATGCGCGAAACTGGACTTGGAGTGTACGGTTTTCATGGGGAATTTAGATATGGAGAGGCAACCGTCTAACGTGGTCCTCATGAAACATCTTGGTGCTAAGGTACATTACTGTCGGTTGGTTTATTGTTATTTTGGTTGTAGACAACATACATACATTATTTCAAAAAGTACGACAAACATATTCTTATCCTTAAAGTGACTTTTGGTTCATAAAATGTTAGATTACTTTAGAGAATGTTAGATTGTTGACAATATTAGATAATTGAGAATGTTATATTTCTGTGTTTGGTTTGATAAGGCAATTGTAATAAGATAAATTGATTAAAATGTCAAAAATTCAAAATTAGTGATAAAATAAGGGAATGTATGTGAGATTACCTAAGAAAGAAATTGAAGGATATCTCACACTTCCTTTCAATAGCTAAAAGTTTCATGTAAATGTTATGTTATATTTCTTGGAAAAAAATTACACAACCTGAACCAAATAGGATAATCTTATATTCCCAAACAAATATAATCTTAGTTGCATTATTTTATATAACTTGAACCAACCCGTCTGAGATTTATGAGTTTTACTTTTGACATTAAACTTATGATTATATGTAGGTGAAAGCCGTAGAGGGGAATTTCAAGGATGCAATGTCGGAAGCGATCAGGGGGTGGGTAGGGGACTTAGAGACGGCGTATTTCCTGTCGGGGGCGGCGGTGGGGCCGCATCCATGTCCGACCATGGTTCGCGAGTTTCAGGCCGTGATCGGGAAAGAGACGAGGAAGCAGGCGATGGAGAAGTGGGGTGGGAAGCCCGACGTGTTGGTGGCGTGTGTCGGCAGCGGCTCAAACGCACTGGGACTCTTCCACGAGTTCATCGGAGACGCCGACGTCAGGATGGTCGGAGTTGAAGCCGCCGGCGTTGGGTTAGACAGCGGCAAGCATTCCGCTACTTTAAATAAAGGAGAGGTCGGAGTCTACCATGGCGCAATGAGCTACCTTTTGCAGGATGAAGAGGGCCAAATCATTAGACCATATTCAGTTGGTGTTGGGTAAGTCATCATCAACAACCTAACTAAACACTTATTCCTTAACCTAAAGTCAAGTTGGCCAGACATTCAGACTTTTTAAGTTTGACTAACGACTTATTAACTTTCATATTTGAACCATTATCACTCATGAATTTGAACTTGCAGATTGGAATACCCTTCGGTTAGTCCCGAGCTGAGTTTTCTTAAAGACACTGGGCGTGCAGAGTACTATACAGTCACCGACAAGGAAGCCATAGAAGGTAATTAAACAACTAGCTAGCTACTCCATATACATAACATATATATCAGTGGCCGGAAATATAAAGTTTGCCGTTTCTTTTTTGTGCAGCATACAAAAGGCTATGCCGATTAGAAGGGATATTTCCAGCCTTAGAGTCCTCCCATGCATTGGCATTTCTTGAGAAACTTTGCCCTACTTTACCCGACGGCACAAAGGTGGTGGTTAATTGCAGCGGCCGTGGAGATAAGGATGCCGCCACTGTCTTCAACTACTGAGGACCACGTACATGCAGTAACAATGAATAAATGAAGCGATAATTATTTTAGTTTGTATTATATAGGTTGGCAATAATTCTTATGGTAGTAGCAGTAGTTTTTTTTTTCGGATAATATTATTAAATGTAAATATCTCTAATCAATAAGATATAACTTCAGAAGATTAGTCATTAGTACTACTTTATAATATTTGGGTAATCTGGAATAATATTATATTTGTAACAATCATCTTTTATTATTAACTTATAAATCCTAATTCAAAATAATCTTCACATTTGTTGACATATTCTATACTTACCGAATATATGTGACTGTAAATAAATTGAAGACACATAATATTTTAACAAAATATTATGTCTATAGTTAATTAACATGTTATTTTAGAATTTTTCTCAGTTTAAGAAGTTACTTTCCTCGTAAAATATTTTCTATCCAAGAAAATATGCTTTGCATGTCCCATATCTGGCTACCTTGAAACCCACTCTTTTTTTTGTCTTTCCTTATTGAGAGAAGATGACAACATGGGGTGGGCCTCGTCACATGCAACCATTCAAGAGCTGACGTTGAAGTTGACATTGCTACGTACAGGCAGCTACAGAATAAACAGAGTAATATTCATGGACTCTCACCGTACTTTATTATTATTTTTTTTAAGTATTACTGACTCTGTCACAATGTAGTATCTGTTCATAGCTATTTTCTTAACCTACTGAAACACAAAGAGTCAACAGTTGACTCTACTAAGACTCTATTTTTGTACTCTATAATACGTAGCATGCTTTAATTGAGTAATAAAAGAAAGGATGAACTATGATTTTGTTCATTCATTTTTCTTTATTTAATAAAAATAAAACATTTAATGGGAGTATAGGCTGAGAATATAATTTGAGAGTAAATGTACTAATCAACACCGACGTTACTATCCGGGGCCGAAACAAGTGACTTTTGCAGTTAAGATACCAATTATTTAACGGGAAATTCTACAATGTGCGAATTGTATACTCCAAATATAAACTCCCTGAGCTGGCAGCGTTATATCAGTATTTTTTTTTTTTTTTTTTTTTT
>NC_044924.1:3190548-3231254 GCF_003576645.1 Ipomoea triloba | reverse complement strand
TTTTTTTTTTTTTTTTTTTTTTTGGTCTGGTTTGGTTTCTTCTTGGAGAAGCCAAACAGGGTCATTTCACTGCTTTTCTCCATTTCTCCCTTTCAAGTTTGAGAGGCGGGAAAAAAAAAAAGCATGAGCTTGAGAGGTGAAAACACTCCATTTCTCCCTTTCAGAGCTTGAGAGGCGATTGAAAGATCCACCTGATTCCTAATCGATTTACGGTTAACATCCATGTTTGCATCTGGGAAGAAGACGTGCACTGCGTTTAAGTTTTTTCAAAATCCCTGTAGAGCAGGTCGACGGGGTGGGATCGAATTTGATGGGCCATAAGAGAGAGGAACATTCGGAGAAGAAATGAAAGAAAATGGAGGAGGGGAAGAGGAATAGACGAGAAGAAACAGTGCCAGAGAGAAGAAAAGGGAAGAGATAAAGAAGAGAGAGAAAATGGGACTGAAAAGGATTAAAATAAATGGCTTAATCTGAACCACAGAAATTATTTTCTTTTTTTAATAAAAAACAATTACATGTCAGGGAGTTTGTTTGGGGAGTAAAGTTAGGGAGTACCTGTAGAAGGACTCGAACTTTGCCGGTGGCAGACAAGAACCATCAACCATAGTTATCAGGAATCCTGCACAACAAATTAAACAAATTAAAGGCCCACGTTTTACATATGAACCTCGTAATTCCAAAATAAATGAAATAACCAGACAAATCCTAAAGGAAATGGCTTTTGGGTTTCTTTTGAGGCAATACAAGAATCAAGTTTTAAAAAGAATAAAAATCAAGCACTCATTAATTCACGAATAACTTAATTAGATATTGTTTGTTACTTACCCCCTTAATTAAAATTTTCAGTACAGTATGTCAGTATTGTAACAAATATATATTGAATGGAGTTGTATTGTTTATCCGGGCAAAGCTTATGCTTGGATGAATGGAGTGAGCTACGTACTATTTATAAGAGGGGGCAACAGTTAAGCCATTCCTTGGAAAGGTGAGGCGCGCCGCACTTCCCATCGAGGCTGTACACTCCCTATATATCCACTCTAGGTACCACTCCCACTAATAAGTGTTTTATTGTCTGTATTTTCACTCCTTATTTAAATCATTTTATTCTTGAACCGTTTTAAACTTTATGTGTATTATGACTCATTTGTGTTAATTTGCTCCTAAGGAACACTTATCCACAAGAAGTAAGAAATTGGAAAGCTTTGGAGGCAAAAATGGGTAATTCAAGGGAAAATTTGGAAGCAAAGTTGACATACAAAAGAGGATGGAATATAAAGCTAAGGAGATGACAAAAATACTTTTGAGCTAAAGAACGATGCTTTCAATGGTTCTAATGGTTTAGGCAAATCAAGACAAAAGTGGAGCAAAAGATCTAAGGCATTGCAATTATATTCTCGCACAGCACAGCTTGTCCACTGCTCTGTATTTTGACGATATCTTAGTGTAGGGATATTTAAAACATGTGTTACTTTGTGAACTTTACAATGAGTTATGTATATGTAATATATATTTTTGATTTAGTTATGAAAAATATTTTAAAAATTTTATTTTTTTTATGAATTATATATATAGTCAATATAGTTTAGAAGTTCTAGTGTGTGTCACCATATTCAAATTAACCTAGAAAATTTTGAAATTGATCTAACTAAAAGAAAAAATACGGAGTATTTATAAAATATGATATCAATATAGAAAATCTGTGATTTATAAAGTGTTTTATATTCAAATTATTTTATCCAATTAATTATATTTTATATTTTATTATGAATATCTTTTATCACGTTTAAAGTGTTTTGATTTATTGCTCTCAACAATTAAGATTTCGTGCTTTGCCCTTATTTGTAAGTTTTGTTTTATAAATGTTTGTTAATAATTACTTTATTATTTATTATAATAACAATGTGACTTGTCTATAAGTTTATTTAATTCGATTTTAGATTGTTTATTCATTTTTATAAACTATAATTGTTTATTATGAAGGCACTAGTGTTGTTATTGATTAATTTGGATTTAGAAATTAAAGCATCTAGAACTATTTTGATGTGTATGTAAAATTGTTAAATACTTTTGAATCTTATTTCAAATTATTTAAAATTAGCATTTTTTTCTTTTATATAATTTAAATTTTAGTTATAAAAATGTATATTAATTTTATGTAGGTTCATTTTTGTTGTTACGTACCGAGCCTATAAAATAATAGTAACGGGTCTTAATATGTGAAGGCCAACGGCAATTCTGGGCTCCTTAGTCCTTACCATGTTGTGTAGTCCATTCTTCAATAGCAAGTTCTTTTCTGTCATAATTGTTTTCTGGTTTTTTTTCAATGTGTTACACCCTGGACTGACCATCTCAGCAATAATAGAAGAAGGCATATACATTTTTTTTTTAACATTTTAGCTTCTACTTTTTTTTGGACTAATAATCTACAAAACAAAATTGGCAAAAATAATTAATAAAAAAATGTGACAAAAATATTTTTTAAACGTATTTCATTTGTAATTTGTTTAATTTGTATATGAATTGAATGCAGTAGACACGGAGCAGTCTTAAAACTCCAGGTTAATTGTCCCATCAAAGAGGTGCCTACAATTCTGTGAGGAAATTAATTATTGTGTTCGACGGTGGATATCTTGGGTTCACCCAAAAAACGAATGCAGTGGGCACAAATTCTAATTTATTTCACAATTCAACCCAATTATGACACAATTGAATAATATGTTTCATTAATTAAATTGATAGTAACACTTATTTAGACTGATAAAATTCACTGCGTGTTAAATATATATTGAATCATTCCAGCATTATATAAAGATTAGAGAAAATTGTCATTTTGGTCTACTGACTATAGGGATCCTGTTAATTTCAGTCCACGACTTTCAAAACTGTTAATTGCATACTAGGACTATTTAATTTTTATCAATTTTGGTCACTCCGGCCAAATTGACGGCTAAATGTCGCCGGAAAGTCCAAAATCCTAAAATAATGAGGGTATTTTAGTCATTTCACGCTTCTTTCTTCTTCTCCGACGAGCTAACATATTATTTCCGGCCACAACTTAGTCAATCCACACGATTGCTGTTGCAGGATTCGGAGCCGGCCTTACCTGGGGTTCTGCAATTATCCGGTGGCGCTGACCACCCATTCTCCATCTCCGGCCGCCCACCCACCGGTGCTTGCTTGCTTGTCACTGTAGATAAAGATTGTTAAAATACTCTCAGTTAGTTACTATATAAGCTCATGAATAATGTAAACAAGTGGAGGGAGGGCATTCCAGAATATGACATTCCTTTTTTCTTCTCTTCTTCAGCTCGCCCAGCTCTCTGCAACTCTATCTCAACCCTAAGTGTTACACTCACTTGTAAACAACAACCGAAATGAAATGCTCCGAACGGTGTGTTCCCTTTGTACGGTTGCTTGAGATTGAGAGAAGAAAAAGAAAAGTTGTGGCCGGAAATAATATGTTAGCTCGCCGGAGAAGAAGAGAGAAGCGTGAAATGACTAAAATATTCTCATTATTTTAGGGTTTTGGACTTTCCGGTAATATTTGGCCGCCAATTTGGCCGGAGTGACCAAAATAGATAAAAATTGAATAGTCCTGGTATGCAATTAACAGTTTTGAAAGTCGTAGACTGAAATTAACAGGACCTCTATAGTCAGTAGACCAAAATGACAATTTTCTCTCAAGATTATTATATTCAAGAATATGATCATATTATTCATAATTTATGGATGGATATGATGGAGATGTCTCCATCGTCATCAATTTGTCTCCTTTTCACTATCTGAGCACGAAGTATTGTTGGCGTTACTTTTTTATTTTTTATTTTTTCATTTTAACATAATAACCAATAAGCTTGTATCATCAGTTCATCACTTTCATACTATGTAAACATTAAAAAATATATAAAATAGAAAAAGGTAATAATCACACGATATTACTGCACGTGGATTTAGAATAAGTGTCTCTTCAGTAAATAAAAAAATCATTTATTTTTTAAAATAGAAAATCAAAATTGAAAAAATAAAATATCTCAAGTTCATGTTATTTCATTCTCCAAACTGAAAAAATGAAAACTAATTTTTTTTTTTTTACTTCTACTTGTTTATTTCCAATTCTCCAACTTTTTTGTTTTACTTAGAGAATACAAATTTTAAAAAAATAAAAAATGAAAAGAAAAGAACAAAAAAGAAGAAGATATTTTCATTTTCCAAACAGAGCTGATGAAAGAAAGCTAGCTAGCCAGCTGGCGCATATAGTTCCCTGGAATGATCTCTACCATCGCTTTTCAAATAAATAAATAAATGCAACAAAGGTGATATAACATATTTGCTGATATTGCATGTTCTGATTAATTAAAAAAAAAAGTGAATTATAATTTTATTTCTTTTTTGATAAAATTGGGACAAATTTTATTCCATGAAAGTATTATTATTATTATTATTTTTTTTTTTGGAAATACAAAGAGGGGGGAATACCCAAGGCTGAAAGACAACAAAAAATTGAAAGGAAACAGCCTATGTCATCTCACAAATGAGACACGGAAACACGGCCCCAACTTGGTCATTACAGACTAAGTTCTCGCAACCAGTCGGGGGAGAAGCAAAAAACAGTCTATCCGCCCTGCAATCCACAGCCAGGGAGGCCAAAAAATCTGCAACAGAGTTCTGTTCGCGTAAGATGTGCACCAGGGCCACATGAGGATTACTTCTAAGCAATGAAATCCACTGCATGTTCCAGTTACTTCTCTGAACGTAGCTCCCAGTGTCCTCAGTGAGGGTCACAACCATCTCCTTGCAGTCACTTTGTATTTCAACACTATCAAAACCCTTTGTAGCAGCCCACTGAGCACCCATGAGGAGGGTGGTGAATTCTGCTTCGAGCGGGCTAGTAGCACGAAACGTGAAGGCGCATCCTTCAATCCAGCAGCCATCCTTGTTTCTTAAGATTGCCCCCCCCCCCCCCNTTTTTCTTCTCTTCTTCAGCTCGCCCAGCTCTCTGCAACTCTATCTCAACCCTAAGTGTTACACTCACTTGTAAACAACAACCGAAATGAAATGCTCCGAACGGTGTGTTCCCTTTGTACGGTTGCTTGAGATTGAGAGAAGAAAAAGAAAAGTTGTGGCCGGAAATAATATGTTAGCTCGCCGGAGAAGAAGAGAGAAGCGTGAAATGACTAAAATATTCTCATTATTTTAGGGTTTTGGACTTTCCGGTAATATTTGGCCGCCAATTTGGCCGGAGTGACCAAAATAGATAAAAATTGAATAGTCCTGGTATGCAATTAACAGTTTTGAAAGTCGTAGACTGAAATTAACAGGACCTCTATAGTCAGTAGACCAAAATGACAATTTTCTCTCAAGATTATTATATTCAAGAATATGATCATATTATTCATAATTTATGGATGGATATGATGGAGATGTCTCCATCGTCATCAATTTGTCTCCTTTTCACTATCTGAGCACGAAGTATTGTTGGCGTTACTTTTTTATTTTTTATTTTTTCATTTTAACATAATAACCAATAAGCTTGTATCATCAGTTCATCACTTTCATACTATGTAAACATTAAAAAATATATAAAATAGAAAAAGGTAATAATCACACGATATTACTGCACGTGGATTTAGAATAAGTGTCTCTTCAGTAAATAAAAAAATCATTTATTTTTTAAAATAGAAAATCAAAATTGAAAAAATAAAATATCTCAAGTTCATGTTATTTCATTCTCCAAACTGAAAAAATGAAAACTAATTTTTTTTTTTTTACTTCTACTTGTTTATTTCCAATTCTCCAACTTTTTTGTTTTACTTAGAGAATACAAATTTTAAAAAAATAAAAAATGAAAAGAAAAGAACAAAAAAGAAGAAGATATTTTCATTTTCCAAACAGAGCTGATGAAAGAAAGCTAGCTAGCCAGCTGGCGCATATAGTTCCCTGGAATGATCTCTACCATCGCTTTTCAAATAAATAAATAAATGCAACAAAGGTGATATAACATATTTGCTGATATTGCATGTTCTGATTAATTAAAAAAAAAAGTGAATTATAATTTTATTTCTTTTTTGATAAAATTGGGACAAATTTTATTCCATGAAAGTATTATTATTATTATTATTTTTTTTTTTGGAAATACAAAGAGGGGGGAATACCCAAGGCTGAAAGACAACAAAAAATTGAAAGGAAACAGCCTATGTCATCTCACAAATGAGACACGGAAACACGGCCCCAACTTGGTCATTACAGACTAAGTTCTCGCAACCAGTCGGGGGAGAAGCAAAAAACAGTCTATCCGCCCTGCAATCCACAGCCAGGGAGGCCAAAAAATCTGCAACAGAGTTCTGTTCGCGTAAGATGTGCACCAGGGCCACATGAGGATTACTTCTAAGCAATGAAATCCACTGCATGTTCCAGTTACTTCTCTGAACGTAGCTCCCAGTGTCCTCAGTGAGGGTCACAACCATCTCCTTGCAGTCACTTTGTATTTCAACACTATCAAAACCCTTTGTAGCAGCCCACTGAGCACCCATGAGGAGGGTGGTGAATTCTGCTTCGAGCGGGCTAGTAGCACGAAACGTGAAGGCGCATCCTTCAATCCAGCAGCCATCCTTGTTTCTTAAGATTGCCCCCCCCCCCCCGCTTGCAGGGTAGTGGTCACCTCTAAAACAGCCATCCACATTGAGAATTACAGATGCATGAGTTTGCGCTGCCATTTGAGATATTTTTCTGAATACATCCCATGTAGGCTTCCCGGGGGAGCGTTTCTAGCAAAGGCGCTACATACGTCCTTATCTTGTCCTCCAATCCAGTCAATTTTGAACTTGAGGTCCCTAGTAGCACCTCCGAAGGTCACTTCATTTCTCCATTTCCACAACCACCACAAAGTGATCGCGAAGGTGGTGCTCCAATTTCTCTTGGTCCTGGGAACAACCTTACCATGGAGATTAGTTGAGAGCCAGGTCGTGAAGTCCAGTCTCTCAAGTCGAATTCTTTCGTGCCTAGGCAGGAAATTTTTCCAAATGTTAGTCGCATCCCTGCATCTTCTGAAGATATGGTCATTATCTTCGTGAGCTTCGTGACAGCAGCTGCACGCATCATTGGCCGTCAGGCCCCTCTTGAATCTTTCAACATTGGTCATTAACCTACCATGCTTTAGTGTCTAGAGGAAAGCACAGATCCTGTTGGGAGTTTTGAGTTTCCAGATACATAACCAATCCTTGTCAAACCTGTCACTATCTTCCTAGGTGGCTGATCTGTACGCTTTTGAAACAGAGAAATCCTCCTGCGTCGTGCCAACTTCCAGGTCGTGGGGAAAATATGTGTCCTTAATTGGCTGGCTCTTCAAGGCTCCATGCCTGATCAGGTGGCGGCTTCTTGTGATTCCTTTCTAGAGATTGGAGCATCCTTGTTTCTCGATCCAGTTGGTCACTTCGTTGTTATGGGAATTATATTTATTAGCAAGAACTTAGGCCCATAATCCCTCCTTATCATGTAGCATGCGTCATCCTAGCTTTGCCATAAAGCTTGGTTCATTTCCCTCATTCTCCGGATACCAAGACCACCCATCTCCTTACAATTGGTGACTGTCTCCCACTTGACAAGGTGAATGCGCTTATCGCTGCTTCCCCCATTCCATAGAAAATGTCTGATTTTGCGCTCGATTTCATCACAGACACCCGTGGGGACCCAGGTGGTTTGCATTGTGTAATAGGGGATAGTGTTGATCACGCTTTGGGCAAGGACACTTCTGCCTGCAAAAGATAGCATCCTGGCTCTCCAGCCTTCAAGTCTTTCCTCCATGCGTTCCATAATCTAGGTAAAGTGGGATTTGGTAATCCTGCCATGGATGGTTTGGACACCAAGGTACTTGCCAAGGTCAGAGGTTTGGCTAATTCCCATTCTAGCTGCAATCCTTTCCCAACCTCACTGCTTGTGTTTTTGGAGAAGAAAATTTGGGATTTCTGGAGGTTGATCCGTTGTCCCGACGCATTACAGAAGCGATTCAGGCATCTGGATAGTGTCCACTTGTGCTTCCGTAGCCTCTACAGATAAAACCAAATCATCAGCAAAAAATAAATGGGTAAGATTGGGGCCATACCTGGATGGGCGGATTCCTTTCCAATCACCAGCAGCAACCGCATCATGGATAAGGTGACTCAGTCTCTCCATGCATATAACAAAGATGTATGGAGAGATGGAGTCGCCTTGTCTGATCCCCCCCTCCGGATTAATCCAATCAAGCTGGTCACCATTCCAAAGGATTGCAAGCCGGGTAGTTTCCTTCATGAAGATGTTCACCCATTCGTGAGTAAAACCAATCTCTTCTAGCGTCTCTCTGATAAAACTCCATGAGATTTTGTCGTAGGCTTTTTGTAAGTCTATTTTGATTGCCATTTGCATCTGACTTCCCGTCTTTTTCCTCATGGTGTGGATGGTTTCTTGGAAGATGACACTATTGTCTGTGATTTGCCGCCCTGGGACGAAGCTGCTTTGTTCGGGTCCGATCACCTTTTTCAGAATGTTCTTCACTCTATTGAGAATAACCTTAGTTATTACCTTGTAGGCCACATTGCACAGGCTAATAGGGCGAAACTGATTCACATGCGTCGGGTTTTTAACTTTAGGAATTAAGGAAACCAAAGTATCATTCAGCCCTTTCGGCATGGATCCATCTTTCAAGAAATCCCTTGTAAGTTTCGTCAGGTGTTTACCAACCGTCTTCCAAGACTTTTGATAGAAAGCAGCGTGGAAGCCGTCCGGTCCCGGAGATTTGTAGGGGGCCATTTCGAAGAGAGCTCGCTTCACTTCCTCTTCATTACATTCTCTGTAAACAGGTTCCCAATCGAGGGTAGGTATGCTAGGGAAAGCATTTTTCGGGCAAGTATCGGTACCAATCTGGTGTTCAGAGGAAAAGAGGTTTACGTAAAAATCCCTTATCATGTTGTGAAGTTATCCTTCGTCATAGACTCTTTCATCATTTTCATTAAGTAAGCTCGTACACCGGTTACGAGCTCTTCTAACTTTGGTAGCCAGGTGGTAGTATTTAGTATTGCGATCGCCCGAAGCTATCCAATTTTCCCTAGATTTTATATACCAGTACAACTCTTCTTCATGAAGAATATCATCATGTTCCTTGAAAGTATACTTTTTATTTCTAAAAAAAAATGTTTTCAACCACTCAACCATGAGCATAAAGATAAGATATTATTGACAACTTCAACCAAGTAAGTTCTGCAGTTGATTTATTAGTGATTACAAGACTTTGGCCCTGTTTGGTAATGGTTGTTGGCTGATTGAGTTGGCTGTTTGGGTTAGAAGGTATTATTTGTTAATAACATTAGCTGATTGTAAAAAGTTGGCTGATTGGGTTGGCTGTTAGCTGATAGCTGTTTGGTATAATTTTTTTCTCAAAAAGCTAATTGAAAATGCTACTTTGAGTAGCCTTTTGAATTTTAGAGTTACAAAAAGCTTATTAACCAAACAATTAATAGTGATCAAATAAGTCAAAATTGGCTGATAGGCTGATTATTTACCAAACAGGGCCTTTAAATTTAACTTAAATTCGGTACATGTTTCACCTATTTGGGTAATATTGTAAAGAATTTTGAAAATCTAAAGATATTATTCCAAAAAGACAAATGGGGCGTACTAAATCCTAATCCACACAAGTGTTGAGTGTTGCCACAAAGCACTGACTTTTCTTATATTTATTCTCCCTGTGAGTGCCGTGACCCCATTTTGCTGTTGTTGAAAATAATGGCTTAACTGCTATGCCGGCCTATATCAATTGTTATACCAAGAACATCGTTGATATTGTATTGTGAATTCTGATACAAAAATTATGTATATTTAGTTAACATATTATGTATTTATCGTTAACAGTTTCTGTACATGTAAACAAATAACTTGATAATTGCTGACATATAATATGATAACTATAGGTACAAAAAAAAATGTGTCAACTACATATACAGAATCTAAATGTTATTTTTGAACCATGGTCTACAATAATACAAGATAGAGCATGGTCTATGGTATAATTTGTCAGGCCCATATGGCTATATTCTGATCCGATCAACTTGAAGTGCATCTTCACCAACTACCATGGCGACAAATCAATAATACTCACGTTTTATACGTATATAACTAATTAAATATATATATCTTATATCCAATATTTCAAAGATTTCTTCTCATACTTATCATAAACACGTCATATTAATTAGTATTGTAAAACTTGTAATATAATCCAACATATATTTTTAATTTCTTTAGGTTTCGTTTGAAAACCGAAAAATGACTTTCGGAAGTTATTTTCAGATTTTTTTTTCCACATTTAAGTATTCAAAGAAAATAAAGTCAAAAGAAAATCGATTAATGAAAACAAAAAGACTTAATGAAAAATATAATACTTTTAAGAAAAATGTACAACACATCCAGACAAAAATTTTTGAAACGATCTCACATAAGTTTTTGTCCATATATATTAATTAGTATGGTAAAACTTGTATAATATAATATAACCCAATATATATTTTTTATTTCTTAATTTTTCAGCGGTTAGGTTTGCCAACCCGGCCCCAACATGTTGTTGAAAAAATAAATATCAAAACCCTTTCCTTTTTCTTTTTTCTTTAAACAATGCCAATGGGAAATTATATCTTGCACGCCAAATGTATATCCATTTTTAATATATTACTCCGTATAAGTCAAAATAAACTTATCATACAGTAGAAAAAATTATTTTCACATTTTTCAAATTAATTTACTTATTGTTTCTTTCATGATTATATTTTGTCATTTTGTTGGAGCTATTAATTAAATAAAAAAATTTGTGTGATCCTTTCACGGGTCTTAATATGTGAGAAGAGTTTGATCAACATAATTTGGGTTATAGTTACTGTTATGAGTTGGTTTTTGATTAGTTTTTAAGATCGCATAACTATAACCTAAATTATGTTGATCTGACCATTTTCACAAATTAAGACTCATGAAACAGTCATATAGGTGTGAGATTCTTCTTCTTCTTCTTCTTCTTTTTTTTTTTTTTTTGAATACTATTGACTCTGTTACAATGTAGTCTCACTCCCATCATCCATGAGAGTGTTAATGGACACCGAATGCCACTTGACACAATGTTTTCCAAATTAATTTACTCAAAAATATCCAGATTCCAAAATCTTCTCTTTTTTTACTAGTCTATTACGGCATACCTTTCTATAAATATAAGAGAATGACATGGATGGCTTTATTGAAAGCAATTTGTGCAATGTGTGTGTGTGTATGTGTATACGTGTAGTGCGTTTGGAGCTTTAGTGACGATATGATGCCAGGTTCTTCACTCCGTCATAGACTACTGTTTATTGTGACGGCGGTGCTCTTCTCGCCGCTTCTGACGTCTTGCCGTCTCGTCTCCGTAACGGCGAGCTCCGATCCGTCTCCATTCCCGTCCGGCTTCCTTTTCGGCACAGCTTCCTCGTCTTATCAGGTCCGTTTGATTCTCATCTCTTCCGTCCGCGGAGACAAATCCTGCGGCATTATATATGCACTTCAAGCAATGTTGATGAGGATGAAAACGGTTTTTGTCTGTTTGATTTTTTGCAGTATGAAGGAGGTTACTTGGCTGACGGTAAAGGTCTGAGTAACTGGGACGTTTTCACCCATAAATCTGGTAAAATTGATCTAAGAGCATAGAATATATATATATATATATATATATATATATATATATATATATATATATATCAAATGGCCGGTATGATGATGATAAGAAGAAAATTGAAGGAAATGAATTTTGATTTGCAGACAAGATAGAGGATGGAAGTAATGGAGATGTTGCAGATGATCAGTACCACCAATTTCAGGTATAATTCAAATTTCAATTTTCAGATATCCAACTATACTCCTTGACTGGTTCCAATTTCAATTTTCAGATATCCGAAGTTGGGAGTAAGTTTTTTTAGAGTACATAGTATTTTTCTTTTTTCTATTATTACACCCAACAAGTTGAGGAATAATATAATATTTCAATAATTGCTATGGGGTATGGGGGGCATTCTTGTGGTCATTATTACATTTAATATGGGGCCTTCTTAATAACGTGATTGAAACACTCTATTTTATTATTTTATGTACTTTTATTTAACTCATTATTATCATTACCCGATTAACGAAATGAGGTAATGTCCCATCCTAAGGGGAGGTAAAGGCAAAAGTATGATTTTCTTAGATTCAAGTGTTAATTGATTATTAATTTTTAAAGCTGTTCAATTTTTTCTTTTACCTTTATATCGCAAAAGTGAAATTCTAAAGTAAAACATTTCACAAAAAAGAAAAAAAAAATTGAAGTACAGTCCATCAATAAAGTACAGTCTATGCTCCCTTTTACTTCTTTTATTAGGTAGTAATAATTGTTATGTTCAGTGAAAGAAACTTCTTTGAAAATGTTTCCCAACCTTGACTTCTTGAAAAATCAGTTACTTGAAGTAGATAAGAACTATATTATTGTCATCGCCTATTAATCTACCCAACATAAATATATAACCAAGTACATTATCAATCATTATACCTTAAGCCATTGTCTAATGTCTATGTTACAAAGTGCACCACTAACATAAATGTTTGTTTTTAGTGTGTATGTTCATTTTTTAAAAATTTAATTTTAGTGTACTGCAAATTCATTTCTATTATATTATTATCAAAAAATAACATATAGTAATACATTAAAATAAATATTTATCCCATGGTCCACAGTATTATTTGCCGCACACCATCCATAACACAATTTTCATCAAATTGAAAAGGTTTAGAATTCTCTAATATAAATTAAAGGAAAAAGTTCTTATTGAAATCTGAAATAATGCTAAACAAAATATTGCATTCCCTATTATAAGTTGTTGTATGTTAAGATTACCTCAATTTTGTAATCTGCATGTCACATTTCTACCTTCATATCATAGTAGATAAGAATTATGGCACTAAATCCAGTTTTTTTGTTGGCCTTCAATTCCAGGAAGACATAGATCTTATGGCTTCTCTTGGGATGAACAGCTACAAATTCTCAATTTCATGGGCTAGAATATTACCAAGTGAGAGTATTTCCAACTTTTGGCTTAAAATGGGGAAAACATCAGATCACTATGCTGAAAACTGATTGCTTTCTGCAGAGGGAAGATATGGAAACATAAACATAGGTGGGATCAACTACTATAACAACCTCATTGATGCCCTGCTGCTAAAAGGTTTGACCAGATCCTTAAAAAAAAGTAAAAAAACATAATTATTGACAAAATGAATTGTCAAAACTGACAAATACGTAGTACAAACGGCGTATGAGCACAGTGGTTTTCAAGAAATAACTAGTTTGTGCACACAGGCATTCAACCATTTGTCCTGTTGAATCATTTTGACATCCCTCAAGAACTCGAGAACAGATATCAATCATGGCTAAGCCCCAAAATGCAGTGAGTGACACAGTATTAGTTTATGAAAATGCTTACTCAGAAATTACATTACAGCTTTCAACTTCCCTTTCAGGGAAGACTTTGGATATTTTGCAGATATTTGCTTCAAAAACTTTGGAGATAGGGTGAAGTACTGGGTTACCTTCAATGAGCCAAATATGTATGTTCCTTTGGGATACCGCTCTGGTGATTACCCACCAAATCGTTGTTCCAAACCGTATGGAAATTGTACTCGAGGAGATTCAGAAAGAGAGCCTTTCCTTGTCGGGCACAACATTATTCTAGCACATGCAGCGGCTGTCAATATCTACAGGACCAAGTACCAGGTATGTAAATGATCCATAAATGCCAATTTTGGAATAAGGTGAAAAAAAAAAAAAAAAAAAAAAAAAGCAACAAGAAACTAGGCATGTTATTTCAGTGTAGAATAAGGGTGTGCCCTTCTGACTAAAGGGAGCATTGTGAGCCAAAAAACTCCTTTTTCCTTCTTAAGAAAGAATTAAATCTGTAAGCATAACACTTTTTGACATCCAGGAAGAACAAGGAGGCCAAATAGGTTTTGCTGCACATACATTTTGGTTTGAACCAGTAAGCAACTCCACAGAAGACAAGTTAGCAGCAGAAAGAGGTCAAGCCTTCTTTTCAAACTGGTAAATTTGCCAACAATAAGCCCCTATGTGATAATATATACTTCTCAGTTCTCACCTACCAACCCCTGATCTCACCAGTTTCTTTTTCTAAGATTTATTTCCAAGAAACAGATAACTAAGTTCTCATGTACAAAGGCAGGTTCTTGGACCCAATCATATATGGGAGATATCCTAAAGAGATGAAAGACATTTTGGGATCACTTTTACCAGAATTCTCATCAGAAGACTTGGAAAAGCTGAAAACAGGATTGGATTTTATCGCAATCAACCACTACACCAGTTTCTATGTGCAGGACTGCATGTATTCTGCTTGTGGACCTGTAGACGGTAACACCAGAATAGAAGGTTTCATCGGAAAAAGTTCAATCAAGAATGGCATTCCTATTGGGGAATCTGTAAGTACTGTGATCCTAACCACTCTCTGCATTACTTTTTTATGCTTGCTTTTCATCAACTTTGGGAGCATATTGGCATTGTGTAGACAGGGATGGACATACTCTATGTTTACCCAGAAGGAATGAAGAAAACAGTAACATACTTGAAAGAACGATACAACAATACACCACTTTATATAGCAGAAAATGGTAAGAGAACTGCCTCCTTTACATTTGGTTAGCATTTGGCTTATTCTATACATGGGAATTCTTTTCTATGCGGAACAAAGAATTTCACATCTTCAGTAAATAAATTTTTCTTCATGCAACTGATGAAGTACAATTTTCAGGTTATTGTGAGATTATTGATTCACAATCAAAGGATGAAGAATTGCTATATGATATCAAGCGTGTCAACTTCATGACTGAGTATATAGATGCCCTTTCAACTGCTATGAGGTAAGGGGCCAAGGGGGTAAAAAGAAAAGGAAAAAGAGCATCATACATCCCCAACCAGTAGTCTAATGATGATTGTGTTCTTTTCTCAGGGAAGGAGCGGATGTAAGAGGGTATTTTGCTTGGTCTTTGCTTGACAATTTCGAGTGGTTGTATGGCTACACAAAAAGGTTTGGGCTGTATCAGGTTGATCGCAGAACATTAAAGAGAACTCCAAAATTATCAGCAACTTGGTACAAGCAGTTCATTGCAGAACAAAAGAGAACTATAACTCAAGTACAAAAGATTAGCCCCAAACTTTACCAGTAGAGAAGCAGGGATGTTCACATCTTGGGTTAAATTCTTGTAATGCAGGAAGAGCACTTTAATGAATCTTTGAAGCAACATGCATATACTAAGTGCTTATACTACCATTTTCTCATTCTTATAAATTGGAATTTACATGCACGCATAGACACCGTAAGTTACTAAAAAGATACTATACTTAAATTATCTTGTTTAGCAGTTCCTAGATATAGAGTGGAGAAGAGGTTTCTTACTTGTGGTTATGAAGTAAAAACAAACGGAGGGCTCAAAAGGGAACACATAAGATATGATGATTCAGAAAAGTGCCTTGCACTAAAATTGAGTGTCCTGAAAGAAGGAAGAGATTGAAACAACCTGTAAAATTAACTCTAGTTTAATCTTATAAGAATCTATAGCTACTAATTTTAATCTATGAAGTTTGATTATGCTTCTTTACATAGAATATAATATTTCAAACTTGACTCTATAGCCACCTTCCTCCAATGGTTATTTTGACACCTCAGGCTAGGGGTGGCAATTTCTGCACCACACCCACCCAAATTTATCTTTACAATTCAAATCTTACACTGCCCTGTCCTATATTACCACTATCCCACCCTCTTCTACCACTAACCCCCACCCAACAACCTACCAATTGACCCACCAGTCAAACTCCAGCAGCCAGACTCGAGCCACTGTAATTAAAAGCTTCATCAATGAAATGAAAAGATAGCCAAGTTAAAGAGCATCCCACCTCAATTGGAACTCTGGTAGTCTGGTGCATTCAGCTACTAACATCTATAGGTTATGACCTCCACCAGGGAGATCTGGCCTCATAAAGGTGCTCTCCATCATCCTCCCATGAAATTTGGCACGCCTGAAGGCCAACGGCAATACTGGGCTCCTTACCATGTTGTGTAATCCATTCTTCAATAGCAAGTTCTTTATCATTTTCGCTTGCATATTGTTTTCTATTCTTTCCAAATGGGTTACACCCTGGACTCATCATCTCAGCAATAGCAGCAGGCATATACATTGAATCACCAACTATAGGTGCAAAACATGCAGCCAATTGAGTTCGGATCTGTAGATTACAATTTATGACAAAGAGTTGTCAACCAATGTTAAAGAATAATTCCAAATGAAATCAAAGCCTCTTTCTCACTAAGTGCTTGTTCTTTCCTGCCAATAACTTGAAATTTGAAAAGGAGTTTTTTTAAGCCTTAATTTGTATTTAGGAGCTTCTTGAGAAAGAGGCTTTTTCGTTATAAGCCACTTAACATTTAACATTGCTCTAAAACATGACAGTACACGCCTCTTAGTCTTGGAATCAAGATATTGAAAATGCAAGAACAGAAGGAAAAATCAATGTACCTGATGAGTCCGACCAGTCAGAAGGTCAATTTTACACTCATATGCAAATTCCTTAGAGGGCCATCCGCAATCCTCAATACTATATTCCCTTTCAATTGAACTCTTGGGCCAGGGTATCTTCTTGCATTCCAAGACCTCAAGTTTGCATATTTGCCATCCTTTGACAAAATCTGCATGGCATAGTAAGGATTTGATTTGATAATATTGGGGGCAAACACTGGAATTATTGAAAGTATATCCCAAATGGTTGGGAGGCATTCGAGCTTAAAATTCATCCTTTCACCATCATTGTGCCTAATATACCAAAACTTTTGACTTTGAACAATAAGAAACATGTATCTTTATATAACTCAGCCCTTTTGCTGTCTGCAAACTTGAGAATAGTTAACTGGATAAGACCATTAACGAAGATATGTACGATAAATTATCAATTCGACCCACTGTTACATCTAGTGATTATGGCTAACTAGATACGACCATTGAGGAAGTCAAGAAGATATGCAGAATGAATTTTTGGTTCGCCCTGTTATTAAATCAAGCAATATGACTATTTCAAGAAATCTAACCATGTCTCTCTGGAAGTCATGCTTCGATGACATTTGTGCATACCTTCAGAAACAATTCTTGGGGCAGTATTAATAGGACGCATGTAATGTGTCATTATCCCAGTTGGGACAGGAGCAGCAGTGAGAGCAAGATAAAGCTTTTTCACCTTTTTTTCCTGAGAACAAAGTTTACATTATTTTCATGACAAAAGAAAAAGAAAGATCAAACTACATTCATTGCTAAAACCAAATCTGAAACTTAACAAGGGACCTATACATGCAAATTGAACTTTAGGATTTCCAACTGCCCCAGTGGCTTATCTAAAGGTTTTGTGAATATCACATTAGAACACTCATCTAAATTTTGGAAAATCTATCAACTCACCCTGATTTTTCCATGGAACACTGAACAGTACTCCTTTGTTCGAGCCAACACAACACTGAATAAATTATGCAAAACAGGCCTTGATCTTCATATCTAAGTAGAATAAAAAGATATAAAGTTAAATGCAAAAGTATACCATCCTTCACTACAATTATCAATCTGATGGGTAGTAAGCAATGGAGTTGCTAATCCCAATGCGTAAGTAGCAAATGTAGCACAGCTTTCTTCGATGTTGTCTGTTGTTCCTCCCACCTAACAAAGTTGGCTGAGTAGTGAGTAAAAAGAAACCAAGTGTATTAATAAAAAGAATTCTGATTAATTATGAGGAATGCACTAAGGGATTAAATTAGTTGATGAATTAATCAAGACTTTTTCATTGGATATGACTTGATCAAGGCTAGATTTTGTTGAAATCTGGAACAACATGACTACAAGATGCGGCTGAAACTTGGTTCAAAAAAAAACAAACAATTTACTTTTTTTTCACAAGGTTGAAACTTAGTTCAAAATTAAGCAAACATGGGCATAATGGAGAAACGGACCTAAAAATATTCATTTTAGATCCATGATTGAACATTTTGCCTTATTAAAGTAGCATCTAAATTCTAAAAGTGCTAGTGTTGACATGGCTGATGATGGCAGAGGAGGGGATGGAAGGTTCTATTGAATGAAGATATAGTGTAAAGGGATTGAGAAAGAAGATAGTGATAATTATGGCAGAGATAGGGGATTTTTTTCTGTTTTAATCAAAGATTGCTTATTTTCTAAATTCTAATATATGCAGTAGCCTCTATACAAATATTAATTTTATTCTTAATGTTGAGATCTTTGTTCACAGATATTGAACATTATACATACAGATGTACCAGCAGGTTTGTCCAAAACCACATAGGATTCAGCCACGGCAATAATTCTAGACTTCCAATCAATTTCGTAGCACCTGCTCATTTGAAATCCTATAAAATTACTATACTATATAATAGGAGCATGATCAACAAAAAACGTCATGCATACTATTAAATAATTACCTAGGAAAGCGTTTTGGGTGTACATGCACCCGCAGGTAAGTTCCTGCTTCAACAATGTCGTGAGCAGAACTTATACGGAATGTTTTCTGTGCTTCCCGTACAGTTTTGCCTTTAACTGAAGCTCTCTTCTTTAGAACTGATGGAGCTGTAACTTCTTCATATAATTTAATTTGCTCAGTTGTGGCAGTTGGTGGAGGCTTTGGACATACTAAAGCGTAATATACAGCTCCAAAATGAATGAGATCTGCCACATATCTTTAAGATGGAAATTATTGTTTAAAACCCAAATCTTATTGATCCTATATTATAGTACTGCAACTTATGATGTTATATTAGGACATGTTGAAAAGAAAAGAATTACATACATCTGAGGAAGATCCAATGCTTCACTGATGTATTCCAGAACAGGTCCTTCCCTCATAACAACTAAGTGCTCTACTCTAGGAGGGAAATTCTGTGAGGGGCATGGAAGTAAGCGCTCGTATTTAATAGGCCTAAAACAAAATTGATTAAAATAGTCAGAAAAAAATGGCATCTGTATATCTCTTCTTTGCACATTTAGATGTTTTCTTCTTCTTAACCATTATAATTAAGCTGAGAGAAAGTTTGTGCAAATGAACTCAATTTCAATTTTCAACACCACTCGATAGTTCTAAAAACAGGAATCAGCTTCCACAGTTCCACTAATACATTAAAGCGGTAATAAGAATGGAAAGTGAGGAATACTCATTAGAGGAAACAGTGCAAGGAGCAGGCTTCAAATCAGAAGAAGCAGATAAGGCGCAGCTGAAGCTTCTGATCCGAGAAGATGCACCCAAGCTTTGTTGGTGAATTTTTACTAAGCGGCGGCACGTCTGAGCAACTGTGGCTGAAGTTCCAAAGCTTTTGCGCCAGCTTGGAGTGCACAGAATTGAAGAGAATATGCAGCTGGCGAATGATGAAGTGAAACTTGCCGCCATTTTTGAGGTTTTGCGAGGGTTTATTGGAATTTGGAAGTCTTAAGACTTCGCCTTATCAGTTATCACTAAGATGAAAATGAAAATAAAAATCTCATGAAAACCCCTTATCTTTCAGAAAATATAACCCTTCCCCCGATTTTCAGAAGATAATTCATTGAGGGACAGAAGACAATCTTTTTGAAGCGAGTATATCCACTTGATGGACTGGGTTAGGCCCATAATGATTGGTTAATGGTATAGAATTTGGGCCAGAAAATTTGGATAGGTTTTGTTGGTTCAATTGATTGGAAGGTGGATTAGAACAATTGTTATACTATGGAATTATTATTGTGTGGACCATGGTCAGGACTATACAATCAAATAATGTATATTCAGTATAAAAATAATGTATTTTTTTTAGAACAAAAATAATGTACTTTTAATATATTAAAAATGTACATTATATTCAGGGGATGTACATTATTTGTGTGCTGAATGTATATTATATTGTATAATGTACATTCAGTACACAAATAATGTACATTTAGTATATTAAAATGTACTTTTTATCATGGTCCACACAGCATTATGTGGACCATGGTCCACACAATAATTTGCATATACTATGGACCATGGTTCATATTGTATTGTGGATCTTAATTCAAAAATTATGTGTTTGGAGTTGATATATTTTACAGTTACCAATATATGGCAAATTATGCTCCAGGTCCATGTTCACAATTTTAGATCTTAATATACAAAATTACATTACTTAATATTCATAATTTTTGAGTTATATATTCACAATTTTGTTATATAGATTCAAAAATTGTTTTATACTATTGAATATATAGAGTTATGAAACTGTGAATATAGAGTTCTAAAATTGTAAACATAAAGTTATAAAGTTGTGAACATAAAGTTCTAAAATTGTGAACATGGACCTGGGTCTACCTTGCAAGGTGGACTCCCCAATATATTATATGTATGCAATTAACATATTTTGTACACATAGTTAACAGTTTATGTGTTTTTAGTAACTATTTTATGTGTGTATAGTTAATATATTATGTGTCTTTCGTTTTTTTTAGTACTGTGTCTTTCGTTTATTTACAAGCACATGAACTATTAACTGTACATAGATAATAAGTTAATTGTAAATACATAAGGTTATTTTGGGTATGTATCTATGAAATATCAAAGCAGGAAACATGAGTGCGGAGAGATGTTTATGATGATTGTGTGGCATTATTGGACTTGTTAGTGTCCTGTGTGAGTGTCATGGTGTTTGTCTCGACCCTTAAAAAGTGTGTAATTAAAATCTGAATCACTATATTGAAGGTCTAAAAACTCAAGAATATCATAGCTCCATATATCGAGCAAACAAAGTCATTCAATGGACATAAAAACTAACTTCTTGTTAGATGTGAACCAGTCAACATGATCAATACAAAAGGATCTAGGTCTAGCCTTGCCTTTTTGAAAATAATACTCACATCTATCTATGAATTATTCTCCACCACAAACAATCAAATAACCCTTAATGTGTGTCTTCCAACTTAACCTGCACCCAAACAATTAAATGTGTCTTCCAACTTCCACCCACTGTTTTTTAGTTTTCTTTCATCGTCTTATTATTCATAATTCTCCAACAACAACTTTCGACTGAGTAAATGGGTTTTATAAAGTTAGGGGGAATTGAAATTTACATATATGTTGGCAATTAATGGTATACACATGTTTAGTTGTATGTGAACATAATAACTTGTGGAATCACGATTTAATTTTATTTTTTTTTACATAAAATGCTCAATGTTTAGAATTAAAAAGATACAAAGTACCAGAGTATATTAAAGAATTAATATAAGATATAATTTTAAACCATATTTCAACGGCACCTCTATGACCTCTCATTTGAAATAGTCACAGTTATACTGCTGGACCATAAAATTTTTGCCAACTATTATCTCTTTCTATAAGTGCATGCATGTTTGGGGCATGTCTCTATGAAATATCAAAGCAGGAAACATATGAGTGCGGAGAGATGCGTGCACGACTGCATCAAGTACTGTACATTTTCGTGTTGTTGATAGACACAAATTAAATAGGCCGGGTGCCATGGATAAAGTCGCAAGTTTGGCTGTCAAACGAGCTGAGCTATATAAAGGATTGTTTGGCCATGGATTATTACACTACAGAGAATTAAATACTCTGTACAACTCATCTGTAAACCACCCAAGCTAGCATTAAGTTTAGTACATTTGTATTTGTCTCCACACGAAAACTACAACCATATATGGTTGTTCTAATTAATTTGATTGTTCTCAAAACCATTATTGCAATAGGCGCTACTAGCGCCTAGCGCCTAGGCTTTTTAGGCGGTGCTTAAGCGGCGACTTATAAAAATGAAAAAATAATGCATGTGGATTGGTGTATATCATATTGTCATATATTATATTATATTTATATCTCTTACTTATTTTATTTATATAAATAAATAAATATAAATATATATAAATATAATAAAAAAATTAACAAGATCCGACTCGTCCGAGTTAACTCAGCTAACTCTGTCCAGTTGAGCAGTTAGGCACTATGCAGCTTGCCACCTAAATGGACGCCTAGGCAGCAATTCGCATCGGCGCAGGGGCGCCAAGGCGGCCTATTTTTGTAACAGTGCTCAGCTCAAAACTCTTTAACATAGTCATTTCCTGAGCACTAAACTCTTTAACATAGTCATTTCCGTAATTTTACCGTTGCATTATTTACTTTCTTACCTATTGTTTCAAGTTGTTGAGTTTATTAAATTTAAATCATCTCTAATTGAGTTATATGTCATAATATTTATTTATTTATTTATTAGTGACGCTTAAATTAATGTGTCTAGGATAGTTATATTAGATAAAATGAAATTTAGTGCAAATAACATTACCCTTGAATACAATAACAATTCAATATATTGAACTTTAGAGTAAGGTGTAACCAAAGAAATTTTGTGATCAATACAAATCAATGTTTTGTATAGTATCAAGCGTTATCGTAGGGGCACTTATATGCATGGTTAGGGTTCAAGCAAACAAAAAATGTTATAATGAGATTATTAATGGTGACAAACCATTGTCAGTCAATGTAATAAAAAATTTATTAACTACTTAATTAAGTAATTCTAAATATATATTACAATATAATCCTAATTAATATGAGAAATATATCAAGGCTAGAGGGGGACCAGATGATAGCATATAACAAAGCGCGTATGGTTGATGAAGAAATTACGTGCACGACCCTTTTTATGCGTGTTATATGACTTATATCTTCGTACGGAGTACTTGTCTTGACAAAAATGTACATATAAGCTATATATGAGTCAAAATAGAAATAAATAAATGAAAAGTCAATATAAATTTTTCCTTTCAATGTTTCGATCATATATATATTTCTTTATTTATTGATTTTCCCTTATTTTAAGAGGGAAAGGTGACCTATTTAATGCATATATAAATGCATTGTATGGCCATGGCAGGGCCTCAATATATTTTCCACCTGCAATTTAACCAACTATACTAATATGCATATATTGCCCTTAAAGATATGATCGAATAGGTGAAACATGATTTTTGTATCAGAATGTCACGAGTTTAATTTTTGATAACATTATCTAATATTAATATCGAATGCTAAAAAAAATGCTCTAAAATTAAAAAGTGGTGCATGCTCAACCATAACTACTTGCACAACTTATACAAAATTATAAGTATATACACCACATTTTTGTCTACTTATAATCTCCCTAGCTATTTTTTATGTTTCAAATTTTCTTTAACCTATTTTTGTTCATTTTTCAATCACTTTCAATTTTTATTGTTTGTAGAATATCGAGTATATATAAATGCAACCATATTGGTTAATGGTTATAAGGATGAATCCGTATTTACAATAAATGCATTTCTGATACAAAATTTTCAAAAAAAAAAATTAAAAATAAGGTACTAGAAATTAGTGAGGGTAGGTAAGGCCATTTAATTCACCCTCGCCAATTTCATCTTTATAAACCAAACTACCCCTTTCGCTTGCTCAATATCCCTACAACCAAACAAAGTAAAAAAGGGAAATTCTCTCTTCATTTTAAAATTTTGAAGGAGAAAAAAAAAAAAAAGATAAAAAAGGAAATCACGCTATGGAGTTAATGGACGCTGCGATACTTTTGTTGGCCACGGTGTTCCTATGCCTGTGGTGGCGTTACTGGTCTGTCACCGGCGGCGGTCCGAAGAATCTCCCGCCAGGGCCGCCGGGTTGGCCGCTAGTAGGGAATCTATTCCAAGTGGTGCTCCAGCGCCGGCCGTTCATCTACGTAGTACGTGATTTACGTAAGAAATACGGTCCAATTTTCACCATGCAAATGGGACAGCGCACTCTGGTTATCGTCACCAGCTCCGAGCTTATTCATGAAGCTCTGGTGCGACAGGGGCCGATCTTCGCGAACCGTCCGGCGGATTCGCCGATTCGCCTCATCTTCAGCGTCGGAAAATGCGCGATCAACTCCGCCGAGTACGGGCCGCTGTGGCGAGCGCTTCGCCGGAATTTTGTGACGGAGCTGATAAACCCTACGAGGATCAAGCAGTGCAGCTGGATAAGGAAGTGGGCGATGGAGCACCATATGAAGAGGATTCGAGACGAAGCTTCTAGAAATGGTTACGTGGAGGTTATGGCTAACTGCCGCCTCACGATATGCAGCATCCTGATTTGTCTGTGTTTTGGAGCGAAAATCTCGGAGGAGCGGATCAGGAAAATTGAGAGCATTCTCAAGGACGTGATGCTCATCACGGCGCCGCAGTTGCCGGATTTTTTGCCGGTTTTAACGCCGCTGTTCCGGCGACAGGTGAAACGGGCTAAGGAGCTGAGGAAGACGCAGCTTGATTGCTTGATTCCTCTGGTGAGAGATCGGAGGGAGTTTGTTGAAGGCGAGAAATCTAATTCGGAAATGGTGAGCCCTAACGGGGCTGCTTATATCGACTCGCTATTCGGGCTCGAACCGGCGGGGCGGAAACTTGGAGAGGAAGAAATTGTGACGCTTGTTTCGGAAACTATCAGTGCCGGAACTGATACCAGCGCCACCGCGTTGGAATGGGCTCTGCTTCACCTCGTAATCGATCAAAATATCCAGGAAAAGCTCTACAGAGAAATCGTGGATTGCGTCGGGAAAGACGGGGCTATAACAGAGGAAGACGTCGAGAAAATGCCCTATCTCGGCGCCATCGTGAAAGAGACTTTCCGGCGGCATCCTCCCAGCCATTTCGTCCTCTCACACTCCGCCACGAAGGACACTCAGCTCGGCGGCTACACCATTCCTTCCGACGCGTACGTGGAATTCTACACCGCGTGGGTGACGGAGGACCCCACCCTCTGGAAAGATCCCGGCGGGTTTCGCCCGGAGAGGTTCTTGACCGGCGACGGGGTGGACGTGGACATCACCGGAATGAGGGGCGTGAAGATGCTGCCGTTCGGAGCGGGTCGTCGGATCTGCCCGGCGTGGACCTTGGGTACGTTGCATGTGAACATGATGCTAGCTAAGATGGTCCAAGCATTCAAATGGATTCCGGTTCCGGGTAGCCCACCCGACCCGACTGAGACCTTTGCTTTCACCGTTGTGATGAAGAACCCCCTAAAAGCACTCATCTTGCCGAGGGCCAAGATGATTATATGACAATTTAATAAATACTAATTCTATTTCATTATTTGGATCGGATTTTCCACGTTTAAGGTAAGGACCATCATGTAAAACTATCGATATAAATGGTATGTAATACAATTTTATTAAATGTCATTTAGTTTATTTTATTTGATGTGATGTAGGTACCTAACGAATACGTGTTGCAGAAAGTGGTATCAATATATGATAGAATTGAAGGATATATGTACCAAGTGTAGTAGTTGATTGTCATGGGGCCTAATTCTATTACCCTTAATTATGCAAATTAAACTCCCTAACATTTAATTAATAATATATGTGTGTGTGTGAAGAATTAATGAGACGTACTTGTGATAAGGTATGTACTTTTCACCTAAACTCCTAGTCTAATAATATAGTCCAATGGATGAAGGTTTAGTTAATTACTTGTCAATGCAAGACAAAGACTCATGACTGGACATATACTCAGCAATAAAGTATTTTCATATTATTATTATGATACTAACAAGTAACATAGTGTTGTATGAATGATCAATTTAATTTAACTACCATAAAATGCTTTCAAAACAAAAAAAAACTACCATAAAACTAATTTATAAAAGATTCGATATTTTTTGGTTAATTGTCCAATAACCAAAAAAATCGAAAAAATCAATTATAGTTATTTTAAAAACTGTCAATTTATTTGATATATATTTTGGTTATTTTTCCATTCGCTTTTGATATCAGTGACCAAAAAATTAATAGTGCGTGCTTGGTAATTAGTTCTGTGTGTATGTTCACGAGCACAATGAAGTATGTGTATTTGATAAGCTTGAACTCAATAGGTCTAAACTATTACATATTAAAAAAAAAATTAACTTTTAAGTTTGAAATATGGTTTCAATTAATTTTCAATTTTTTGATAACCAATCAAAATTTTACTCACCCTCAATAAAATTAATCATTTAAAAAATAATCATAAAAATCACGGAAGTGATAGATAGAAAGTCATAATGAATATCATATATTGAATTGAGTTTGTGTAGTAACAGTGGAATATATGTGCCTATGTTGAATTCCTTGCAATATATTATATATGTGACATAAAATTAAAGTATGTCGGAAAGCGTGTAGAAATAAGCATCAGTATGGATATTGCATGGTACAATTGCTAATTAATACATAGATCCCATGCAAAGTCTTTACGCAAAGCACGCATTCATATCGCTACTGTACTTCCACCAGTATATCATTGTCCCCTACCTACAAATTAAAGAATAGTTATGCTATAGTATTTAATTTTATATGTACCTATATTTAGACTTAGTCTTATTAATATGCCAGGCCAACATTATTTATATTAATAGTCAAAAATATTAATGTTAATTGAAATGATTCATTTAATTTTCTTTATAACCATGGACCCAGTGAATCAGTACGTACAGTCACCTCAACGTACTCATTTTGAAAGTATTGTTATTTGATGTATATTTTCCAAGGTGGGACGGTGGATGATAAGTCAAAGTCCATTTACTATTGGAACAGCGTGGCAGAAGCAGAGTGGGCAGTTAATCACAAAGATTGCTGGTGGTTGGCCGTTATTAATAGGGCTGGCTGGTCCGTGCTGGAGCCATTCATCAAAATTCAAAACTGTATGCACAGGAGACACCACCATGCATGCTCCCTCTTAAAATAGCAAATCCAGCCATCCTCATGGGCGCCACCTTTTCCCGCAGGCTATACTATTTCATCCTTTTTGAAAATTCATTAATCATAAATTGAAACGTTTACAATAAAGTTTGCTATGTTACAGAAAACATGATTTGGCGAAACAAATTAGTGAGGTGGAGTCCATAAAATAATCTGACAAAAACAAATTGGTGAGATGATATATTATCTTAATCATGCATGTACTATTTATTTTTTTTATATTCTTTACTTATTTTTGTTTAAAAAGAGAGCATAACGCATAAAAACTAAACACGCGCTCATATTAACTATCATTCTCCTACAAGGAACGCTTAGCTTTTCATCATCTGGGAAGATATGTTGAAAAGCAACCGGAGGATGCATGCTCAAGTTGTCGATCGTATGGCAAATTTTATATTTGATGACATAGTACTAGTTAAATCATTTTTATACGTACTATATGTTTTCTCTATGGATATGTACTAGTTAAACAATGATGATAACATAGTACTATAACATTTAATATGAAAATAGTAATTTCAGGTGATGACGGGAGAAACCTACAATCACTATCCAAATGTGTGTGGGCAGTGTGTCACTAGATCAGACGAACCTCTTTTATGTAATAGCTTGCAAACTATACATATACATATAAGAGGTAACAATACTAAAAAGATTCGTGCAACAGAATTTAATTGTGAAAATAGTAATTTAATTAATTTAATGTTATATTGAACGTGCATTGACACACATCATGTTCAAGTTGAAAGAAGTCACAGAGATCTCGTGCACGGTGCACCATTGGTGAGGGGTAGCTGTGCTATAAGGTCTGGAACTTGTACGAGAAACACAGATTGGCAAAAATGCATTAAATTAACGTTATATAAACTTATTACTGGTTGGTGAAAACCATTATCATTATTATTTTTTTCTCAGTTTCTCACCCAACCAACCTGCATTATCCTTTCATACTGCTATGCACCAAATCGTCAGTGAGTGCATAAATTCTTTCCACAATAAGTTTGAGAAAAAAAAATTATAACTAGACTGGACAGCCACAATAAATTGAGCATATATATTGAGAGTATAATATTAAATAAATATTTGATGTTGTGAAACTAGATGTATCATCAATTAACATATATGACAATATAATATATACAAGATATACATAGTTCTAGTATAACTACAATACTACAAAGGATGAATATATATTATCATATATAATACCTATAGTAATGTCCACATATATTTATTCATTATAAAAGTCGTACAATAATTATATGTTTACATAATTTTATTTGATTAATTTATGGTGTTGAAGAAGTAAAGTTGTGCACTATTTGTGAGGTTGTTTATTTTTATTATTATTATTGTTGTTGTTGTTTTTTTTTTTTTTTTTTTAACCTTGTATTGGATAAAGGATGGTTTCGCTTTCCAACCAATACTCAACAACCTTCTCCTGTATGTTTAAAAGATTTTGAGGAGAGAAGTTGTGGGTGTACTTGAGCTTTGTAGCTTTCTGTTGTTGGTTGGTAGAGTATTTAGTTGATGGGGTTTAGCCCTCCTTTATGTCGTTCATCAATAAATATAAATGAAACATGAATGTGTGGTTTTGTGTGTGTGTTTTTATGAAACATGAATATGTGGTTTTGTGTGTGTGTTTTAATATAACGTGAAAACATAACCAAATTATATAAAGCGAGAAGAAATACGCACACCAACAATGTCTTTAGAATTTATTACTGTCCTAACAAAGTAGTGGCCTAATTCTTTATGGTGGATAGTCAAACAACTAATTAAAAACCTAACTACCTATTGAGCTTCTAATTTAAATATTTTCGTATGTGTATATCAAAAAAAGCAAGCCTAATTCCTTTTCCTGGACTCTTGAATTGCTCTAACAAGATGTAAATACCCTTCAAATTTAATCAAGTGAACTCGATGGATCTCATTCCGTATATTTTCCAACACACTTTTAGACCATAATAAATGCCCAAAATTTCAGCGTCAAACTAGTGGCATTCCTAATGGGTTCCTTAAACCCAACCATACATCATGGGTATCCTAATTCCCGAATCAATTCTCAACGAAATATCTCTTTATTGACTTCTAACACTCCTATCCTCGTTAACTTTACAAACCTTAAGTTTACCTTAGTCCAATTAATTGGGCAGCTTTTACAAAAGAAAAAGATCAAACTTCCACATGAGGATTAAGGGAGTTCTAAAAATCACTTGAATTGCATTGCAATTCACAATAATTCGTTCATTCCAATTATAATCTTTGGTTGGAGAAAATTACAATTTCACGAAATATCAATTCTCTCTTTTGTTAAATTGTAATGGCAAAAGGGTCAAATAGGCCCATATACTACCATTGATTGTTCATCTAGCACCATCAACTAAAATATGGTCCATTTAGGCCATTATACTCTTAATAATTTTTCATCTAGCATTTTTAGCCTATTTCTAACAAGTTACCCATCTAATTTGATGACATGGAAAAATAAAATTAGAAAAATGATGACATGTTATTTATGTGGATGTTTTGGATGATTTTACCCTATTTCATTAATGAAGAAAATGATTTCTTGCAATGAAATATGGTACAAATCAAAGTTGTTATATAATGTTTTAACTACAGTGTACTACACTACTGTGTATGTATAGTGGGGTATTCAAAATTGTTCGGCAATGAAATTCCATGAAAATCAATATATGAAAATTAAATATAATAACTTAAGATATTGTATTGGGTAAATTTTATTATTTTTTAAAAAATAATTTAATTTTCATATATCGATTTTAATGGAATCTCATTGTTGAACGACATTGAATAGCCCGCTATACATACACAGTACACTGTAATTGAAACTTTATATCGCAACTTTGATCTCTGCCATTTTTCATTGCAAGAAATCATCCAAAAATACAATATCTTAAGTTATTCAATTATCCAAAAATCTAAAAATATTAATTTATTTTTAAAATAAAATAAAATTTACCCAATACAATATCTTAAGTTATTATAAAAATAATTTAATTTTCATATATCGATTTCCATGAAATCTCATTACCGAACGATAGTGAATACCCCGCTATACATACATGATAGTGAATATACTCCAGGACCGGTCGGATACACTCCGGACCCGGTCGGAGGGTGTGCGGTCGGGTGATCGGTTGGTCGGGAGGCCCCAGTGAGGTCGACTGTCACGGGCCGAACAGTACTCCCGATGGGCCCATGACGCGGCGTGCTAATGACTGCCACGTACTCCTTCCCGCTTGGGCGTAGAGTGAGGTGGGCGCATGCGCGCCACGTTCCCGCCATGCCAGAGGTCCGGTAACTGCACTTTTCTCCCTTATAAATAGCGCATTTATGAGGAGAGAGGAGATCTTTTGGCCATTTTTAGACTAAGACTTAGAGAGTGCTCGGACAGTAGGGAAGCCCACTGCCGACCTGCCAAGCCCTTTGAGCCCTTACTTTGACTTGTAACCGGGTTTGGATCCTTGAGGCAATAAAAGATCGTATTTTCCGGTTTTACTTGATATCCGTATTTTGCTTTATCAATACACTGTAGTTAAAACTTGAACTAATATCATTTTTGGTCCCACGACTTTCGAAGTCTTATCACTTTTGGTGCACAACTTTAAATTTTTTCAATTTTGGTACCTAACTTTGTTATTTTTATCAGTTTTGGTCCTTTCGGCCAAATTGATGGCAAAATGTTGCAGAATTTTATATTTTAAGGACAAAATCATTAGCCCAAAGAAAGATCTTCAATATCTAAACAAAAGAAAAACCACATTAAGAGAAAAATAAAGATTTGTCAATCGTCGATGCTATAAATCTCATAGATCTCTATCTAGTTTCTGTCTGTCTTCCCCATTATTTGCGCCGATAAAACACCTATAAATATGATTTTACAGTGATTTTGTTTAGATAATGAAGACGTTTCTTTGAGATGACGATTTTACCCTTAAAATATAAAATTCGATAATATTTCACCGTCAATTTGGCCGAAAGGATCAAAACTGATAAAAATTATAAAGTTAGGGACCAAAATTGAAAAAATTTAAAGTTGTGCACCAAAATTGATAAAACTCAAAAGTCGTGGGACCAAAAGTGATATTAATTCTTAAAACTTTATATAGCAATTTTGATTTCTACCCTATTTCATTGCAAGAAATTATTTTTTTCATTAATGAAATAGGGTTGAAATCATCCAAAACATCCACATAAATAACATGTCATCATTTTTTTTAATTTTATTTTTCCATGTCATCAAATTAGATGAGTAACTTGTTAGAAATAGGCTAAAAATGCTAGATGAAAAATTATTAAGAGTATAATGACCTAGATGGACCATATTTTAGTTCATGGTGCTAGATGAACAATTAATGGTAGTACATGGGCCTATTTGACCCTTTTGCCAATTGTAATTCATGGGTACTTTTCATGAACTAGAATTTAATGGTTGTTGGAAAAGAAAAAATAGACACTACTATCCTTGGTGATTATTATTACAGTAGTATTATTATTACACAATGACATTTTAATCTTCATATCACTTTTTTCTTTCCCAACACAATAAGTATATTTCTTTCTATCCAACAATGTAATTTAAATTTATATTTTATTTCTACAAAATTACAATTCTTTTCCCTTAATTCCTTTCTTACCACAAAAAATCTTGGGTTGATGGGGAAATAATAAATTTTGTTATCAAAATTTCGGAAATCTGAGCCCATCAGCTTTTGGAATTTATGAATCACGCCCTATTCTTTCTCCAATGCTACATCATACCTCTGTTCTCTCTAGCCCAAGAAGAAAGAGTTAACCCACAGAAGTTGAAGAGTGGGCAAACCCAGAAAAACACAAGGATGGAATGGTGGGTTTCAATGCCGAAGTTGGAACTTCATGCCCACCTTAATGGCTCCATTAGAAACTCTACTATATTGTATGCTTTCTTTACTTCAACTCAAATTTATTTTCTTTCACTCCCTTTTTTTGTGAGTTTCATTCTTGGATTCCTACATGCTTGGCAGCTTTATCGTTTACATCTCTAAAATTCTGTTTGTATAGTCTATTTTTTAATATCTCATGAAAGAATTGGAAAATACCTTTTGTTATCAGAGTTCCTGGGTGATGCTGATGCCTGTATGTATGCAAGTTATGTGTATACACAGCAGAGAAAATTACAAAATTGGACCCTTTTAGGTTCCAAACACTGTATTTTTAGTTAATTATGTGTTCTGGGAAAATTAATGTGTCTTTGATTTGTGTTAATAAATCCATCGAGGGGATTCTCCATTTTTCAGGGAACTAGGCAGAGAATTGGGGGAGAAGGGCATAATTGTTTTCTCAGATGTGGAACATGTTATCTTGAAAAGTATGCACATTCTATCTCCCGGAGTTTTATTTCAATGCTGTTATTTCCTTAAAATTTTCATTTTTTTGTGTGTTTATTTGCAAATCTTTCTTTTGTTGCGTAGGTGATCGTTCACTTCCTGAAGTCTTCAAATTGTTTGATTTGATTCATGTTCTTACAACTGACCACGAAACTGTTACCAGAATTACTAAAGAGGTATATCTCACACTGATAAGAGTTCCAACTTCGTATAATAGTATGAAGTATATACTAGACAATATCTACACTTTTTTTGTGATATTATTTTTATGGATAAACAGGTAGTTGAAGATTTTTCTGCAGAGAACGTTGTATACTTGGAGCTAAGGACAACTCCAAAGGTATTCAAGTGTGTGGTTGAATTTGATGTATTGCTCGGCAAATTAGGTGCCTTGTTGCTGTTTTCCTTGTAGATGAACGTGAAAATGAGCCAGTTAGCTAGTATGGGTTTAGACTGAAAACAAATTGAGCCATAATAGGTAGACCTAGACTTAATGGCTTAACTCTAGCTCAACCTTTATAAAACATATATTTAACTTAAGAGGTTGAGTTTTCTTTGAGGGCTCTAAGTGTACTTAAGGCTTAAGGTTGGAATGGAGATTGATTATTTGATGATTGGGTTCTATTGAAGTGAGCCACTTGGTGTATAAAATCATTTTGAAACATACAAACCCCTTTTTTACATTTTTTTAAACCTTCCTTAATGCAGAGGAATGATTCCAAAGGGATGAGTAAGAGGTCATACATGTTGGCAGTTCTGGAGGGTTTAAGGGCTGTTAGTACTGTTGAGGTTGACATTTTTCGTGATTCAGAAGTAGAATGTCCTGCTAATGCTCATACGCTATATGATACAAAAAATGGAACACAAAGAAAGAAGATTTATGTGAGACTTCTTCTCAGTATAGACCGTCGCGAGACCACTGAAGCTGCTATGGAAACGGTATGTTGTTCAGATTAATGCTGAATGAGGTTTAACTTGAATACATTGCTTAAATGCCAATGTCCTTTAACTTCTCTAATCTTCTTTATGAAGGTTAAACTTGCTCTGGAAATGAGACATTTAGGAGTAGTGGGAATCGACCTTTCAGGCAATCCTGTCGTTGGTGAATGGTACCGTTTTATCTGCAAGAGATTCTCTGTTTTGTTTTCATCATTGTCTATATGAGTTCTCTATTTCTAATTGATCATTTATACATAGGCAAACTTTTCTGCCTGTGCTGGAGTTTGCTAAAGAACAGGGACTTTTAATCACTCTTCATTGTGGAGAGGTGCATTTGGCTTGGCTTCCCAATTGAATGTTTACATCCCATGTCGAACTGGAGCTTATCTGATTGGCTTATTTCGCTCTTAGTGCTTTTAGGTACCAAACCCCAAGGAAATCCATGCAATGCTAGATTTTCTACCTGCAAGAATTGGCCATGCTTGTTGCCTCGGAGAGGAGGAGTGGAGAAAATTGAAGTCTTCAAAGATTCCGGTTAGAATTGCTTGTTCATTTCCATCTTTGAGTAGGATATACACAAACATATGATGATTGATTCTTCCTTCCATGATCCGTTTTCCTTGCTTTCTTAACACTTTTGAGACACACTTTTCTTTCTCCTATGCTAAATTGCATGTACCCGATGTGCTTAACTGAATGTGGGCAACTTGACACTAAATCCTCCTCGTGTGTGTTTTCAGGTTGAAATTTGCTTGACATCCAACATCAAAACCGAAACCATCTCTTCTGTGGATGTTCACCATTTCGGTTAGATCTTTTGATTCTTTTCTGTACAATAGTTTTCAATCAGATTGTAATCCAGGGAAAAATAAACAGAACAGCCTTCTTTCCATTTTTCAATATAACTTCTCGACTGCTATAACTCACCACGTAAACCAAGTGTGTAATGCTCACCACTGTTTTGACTTTTGATTGCAGCTGATTTATACAATTCTAAGCATCCGATTGTCTTGTGCACTGATGATACTGGTGTTTTCTCCACCAGCTCATCTCGTGAATACATCCTTGCCTCATCTGCATTTGGTACGTGCTTAACGTGTACAGGCGTACAGCCATTGTACTTTAGATCATGATTTATCTTCTGTTATGATTTTCGCATAGGTATACACAAAAGAGAGATGTTTCAGCTGGCAAGGAATGCCATTGATTTCATCTTTGCTGATGATGGAGTAAAACGAGAGTTGGAAGTGATGTTCGACTTGGCTGCTGGGAGGCTGGAATTCTGAGACAAACTTAAATGCAATGAGCAGAAACACAGTGTTAGTTTTGATCCTAGGTAAACTGTTGTTTGATTCTCTCAAAACATGAAAAAGTATTTGAATGGTAGAATTGACTTTGTACTCTTTTGGTGGATATTTAGTTGAAATCAATGTGGTCTTTGGAGTTCATGCAATTATAAGGTCTGGTTTGTGTGTAAAGAGTGAGCACTATATATATATATATATATATTAAGAGGTCAGTCAACCTTGTAGCTGCTCACACCTTAGCTAGGGCCGCAGGCTCCTAATCTGATTCTCATCTATGGGACACTGTCTCTCCTACTATATTTTTTTTTTTTTTTTTTTTTTTTTTTTCAAATTAATAATAGTTCATTTTTGGCTTTCAAGAAAATATATAATCTAAATAAAAATATAATAAGTCTCAATCTAGTTTATATTTTTGGTTTATGTTCGTTTTTTCTGTTAAATATGTTTATACATTATGCTATAAGAGTTGTACTATATAATTTTTTGTAGAAAAATATCTCTATTGTTATAAACTTATAATATCTTATTCCCATTTTTATTACATGCATGTACAATATTTTTCTCTTATATTCTTGAATGGTAATCATGTATGTAGACATGCTATTATGAGAAATAAATTTGATTTCATTAGATTTTAATTAAATATTATCATAATTATATTTAGTAATTTATCATATATATAATTCTTACTTTAATACGGAGTAATATTAATTATACCGTAATTATTACTAAAATCACATATACTTTAATATAATATGAATTTTACAATTATAAATTAAAAAAATTATATACTATTATTTAAAAAAATATTTTAACATTACTCACCTCTACTCCATTGACGTTTAAACCCACCATATAAAAAATGACTTTTCTTTTGATAAAAAATAATTGTAAGGGAAAAATGAGGGGAGAAGAAACAATTTAAAATTGGAATAATGCTCAAATTGGCCACTGAACGAAACCTGGAAGTGCAATTAGGCCACTGAACGAAAAAAAAGTTCAATTACTCCCCTCAACATCCCAAATGTATGCAAATTTACCTGATAGCAGGTCAACACTCCATCCAGCAGGTTACATGTTGACGTGGACGATGACTTGGCTTTTCTTTTTTTTTTTCTTTTCTTTTTTTTTTTCCTTTATTTTCCACCGTACGTGTACCAGGCAAACTAATAAGGTATATTATGAAATTTCCAAATCAAAATTTCCAAATCAACTAAACTTCAATTAGAAATTTCCATTAAACACTCAATGTTCCATCACCGTATGTATAACACCCAATCTTCCATTAAACAACTAAGCTTCAATTATATATTTCCAAATCAACTATGAAATTTCCAAACCACACCTTAAATCCCTAACAGTTTATCAATTTGTAGCTTTATCGGTTCATAGCTTCATCAGTTCGAATTTTCAAAGAAAAAAAGGTTCATCAGTTCGCAGTTTCAATTCCTTAAGGTATGTATTTCCCACTAATTTCAGTCTATTTTAATAGTATGTGTTATGTTGGGTGTTTATGTTTTTTTTTTTTTGACTTTTGTCTTTAATTGAAGAAGTTGTAATCTTCAGACATCTCTGCAGCGTTGTTGTTATACATGCATGGTTGTCCATCTTTGTCTAGGTCTTTATGGAACATTGAGTCACACTTGTAGTCTCTAAACTAAAAAAAAAATTGCTTCATTGTTTAATGAAGCATTGAGTGAACCGTGTGGTCCCTAAATCCTAAGGAAAATTAATAAAATAGCTTATTTGTTTAATGAACATTGAGTGTACCCCATGCTGTTCGATGAAATGCCCAAAAGAAATACGTGTCATGCATTGGAATGAATGCTGAATATGAATTGATGAATAGATGCCGTTTTAACTAATCAATGAATATGTAGCAGAACTGCAATGGTATATATGAATTGATGAATAGATGGTGTTTTAACTAAAAGTTTAAATAAATATTATATCATTGAGTTTATATATTAATTATTTTATATATTTATACTCGCTAGTATGCAGAGAAAGCCAGTGGGTTTAATTATGTTATGCTGTAAAAGTATGGATTAGGGAGATGTATGATTTCTTGAATTTCAGTCAGAATTCATTGAGATGCAGAGAAGACTTTAATTTTAGGCTACTTGCAGATTGATATAAAAGTGATTTTAGCTATGTATGGAATTTAATTGATGTATAGATGATTAGATTATAGAGACATGACACATGTGCATGAATATTGTTGATGCTATTATTTGTCAAGGATTAGTTACAATTGATTTTAATTTATTTATTTGTCAAGTTACAATCGATTTTAATTTGTTGTAGATGACCTATTTGTTAGAATTGATACTGTACTAGTGCAGATAGTGTTCTGATCTATTTAATTGAATTGATAGTCTTCTATTTAATTGAATTGCCTAGAATGAATTGTTTGTTGGTAGGTTTTGGCAGTCATGTGCACCAGTGTAGAGCTAATAATACACCATGGGGGAAATTTTGTTAAAGAAAAAGATTTGCAGTACATATATGGGGATCATTGGTATGCAAACATTGACCCAGATTTACTTTCATACCCACATTTAGTGAAGTTCATCCAAGAAGGTCAATGTGGAAAAATTGAGACATTATATTATAAAGCACCCCATGAGTCATTGGAACAACTAAGAGTTTTGTGGAATGATGCAAGTACCCTAGACCTAACTGCACTAGCAATAAAATTTAAATCATGTGATATATATGTGGATCATGGAATAGATGATGCTGAATTAATTTCAACATATTTGTTACCTGGATGTGAAGGGAATGATGAGGGTAATGCGGGTGATGTAGATGTATGTGAAGGGAATGAGGGAAATGAGAAAATAAATGAGGGTGATGGAAATGAAGGTGATGAAGAAGATAGTGATTTTGATGATGTAGATGAGGGGGATAGTCAAGATACTAACTTTGAGAATGATATTGGAGGGTTTACACAAGAGGATGAAACACAGATTAATGTGGAGTTACAGTATGAAGGAGAAGATGATGGTAAGGGTAAGGGAAAGGAGGTTAAGTATAAGGGCAAGGATAAGGGCACTGATATGAACCTAGAAAAAAGTAAAAGAAGCAAAGATGAGGGTGAGGATTGTAGTGACAACTATTATTATGACTCTACAGACCCACCAACATGTGAGTCAGAAGAAGATAGTTCAAAAGATGCAACACCTCCATCAAGGAAATTTAAACTGCCATCTTATAATCCATTATGTGATTTTCCAGAGCTAGAACCAGGAATGTTATTTGAGGATGCAAGACAGTTTAAGACTGCCATGATCAAGTATGCAGTGCACTTTAAAAGAGATATATACTTATACAAAAATGAGAGTATGCGGGTGAGGGTGAAATGTGTTGAGGGCTGTCCATTTCTTTGCCATTGTAGTTGGGAAGAAAGATATAGATGTTTCCAGCTGAAAACATGCATGCTTGAACATAGGTGCAACTGTAAATACAAGTTGAAAATGGTAACTCAGAAATGGTTGGAAGAAAAATATGAGGATATAATTATAAAAGACCCAACCATGCAACATACCAAGCTTAAGGATACTATACAGACTGACTTGAAAATTAATGTGACAATTAGTATGGTTAGAAGGGCACAACAAGCTGTTTTAAAGAGGATGAATCTAGGGTATTCAGAACAGTTTAAGAGAATTAGAGATTATGCTCAAGAGTGTTTGAACTCTAATCCTGGAAGCACTGTTATTGTCGAAACTACTAGGGTAGTTCCAGAGGCACCTTGCACATTTCAAAGGATTTATGTTTGTTTTCAAGCAATGAAAAATGGGTTTCTATCTGGGTGTAGACCTATTATTGGTTTGGATGGATGTTTTCTGAAAGGGGTTATGAAGGGTGAGATCTTAGCTGCTGTTGGGAGGGACTCTAATAACCAGATGTATCCAATAGCTTGGGCAGTTGTTGAGATAGAAAACACAGATTCTTGGAGATGGTTTTTACAGTTATTGGTACAGGACTTGAATATCAACAACAGTTGGAACTGGACAATAATTTCAGATCAACAAAAGGTAATTTTGAACTGATTTTTTTTTAACTATGCAATTTTTGTTTTTGTTTCTACAGACATGGATTTTTTAAAAAACAAACAGGAAAATTGTGTTTGACTTGGTCAGTTTTTTTTTTGGCAGGGTTTAGNTTTTTTTTTTTTTTTTTTTTTTTTTTCAAATTAATAATAGTTCATTTTTGGCTTTCAAGAAAATATATAATCTAAATAAAAATATAATAAGTCTCAATCTAGTTTATATTTTTGGTTTATGTTCGTTTTTTCTGTTAAATATGTTTATACATTATGCTATAAGAGTTGTACTATATAATTTTTTGTAGAAAAATATCTCTATTGTTATAAACTTATAATATCTTATTCCCATTTTTATTACATGCATGTACAATATTTTTCTCTTATATTCTTGAATGGTAATCATGTATGTAGACATGCTATTATGAGAAATAAATTTGATTTCATTAGATTTTAATTAAATATTATCATAATTATATTTAGTAATTTATCATATATATAATTCTTACTTTAATACGGAGTAATATTAATTATACCGTAATTATTACTAAAATCACATATACTTTAATATAATATGAATTTTACAATTATAAATTAAAAAAATTATATACTATTATTTAAAAAAATATTTTAACATTACTCACCTCTACTCCATTGACGTTTAAACCCACCATATAAAAAATGACTTTTCTTTTGATAAAAAATAATTGTAAGGGAAAAATGAGGGGAGAAGAAACAATTTAAAATTGGAATAATGCTCAAATTGGCCACTGAACGAAACCTGGAAGTGCAATTAGGCCACTGAACGAAAAAAAAGTTCAATTACTCCCCTCAACATCCCAAATGTATGCAAATTTACCTGATAGCAGGTCAACACTCCATCCAGCAGGTTACATGTTGACGTGGACGATGACTTGGCTTTTCTTTTTTTTTTTCTTTTCTTTTTTTTTTTCCTTTATTTTCCACCGTACGTGTACCAGGCAAACTAATAAGGTATATTATGAAATTTCCNGAACATAGTTGAAAGTATAGGATGGCATGTTGACTTCAACGGGGATGATGGATATGAGATCAAGAAGGGAAGACAACAATTCAAAGTGAAGCTAGAAAGAAAAACATGTTCATGTAGATATTGGGATCTAACAGGTATACCTTGTGCACATGCAGTGTGTGCCATATTTGATAAAGGCCAATATCCAGAACAATACATTCATGAATGTTACTCCAAGGATGTCTACAAGAAGATTTACAGTCACACTATCCAACCACTTAATGGTGACATCAGCTGGCCTAGGACTAATAGTGAAGAAATATTAGCTCCTTTACCAAGGCCAATGACGGGTAGGCCAAAGAAAAAAAGAACACGTGAACATAATGAACCCCCTGTTGGAAAAATTTCAAGGCAAGGTCGAATTATGACATGTTCCATTTGTAAACAAAAGGGACATCAAAAGAAAGTTTGCCCTACTAAGAGTTCTATGCCAGCTTTTGGTTCTGCTTCAGTTGTTGGTTCTGCATCAGCTCCTGGTTCTGCTTCAGTTGATGGTTCTGCTTCAGCTTCTGGTTCTGGTTCTAGGACAACTAAACAAAGAAAAAGGTATGGTGGTTTTGGTGTGTTCATCAACCCAAACAGTGGAGCACAAATATTAAATGTAAGTGACTCATAATATTAAATTAATATAGTTTAATTTTAAATGTTAGAATTAGTATGACTAATATTTTAAGTTTTATGCATTATGTAGCCTGGACAAAGAGGACAACAAGTGCTATCTGTTGAAAGGAATGCAACTGCATTGGGCAAGAAGAATAAGTAGTGGAAAAACTTGTGGCCTATTATTTTTGCTGTGGAAACTTGTGATTACATTGTCAAATACTGTGCTTCCTGGAGATTAATTTTTAGGTGTATATGTTCATACAAAAGAACTAGGTACTACAGTAGATTTTTTGCAGATTGTAATAAAAGGAAGTACACTGGATGTTTTAGCTTCAAAGTAGTGTTTGGTCCACCTTTTAGCCTAATTTAGCTCCAAAGTATTGCACTGTCAAGGATCCGTTTCCATTCTATTTATTAACATCTTAGTTCTTATATAAATTGAATATATACTGTTTTTGGTCCATCTTTTTTACTGAATATAAA
>NC_044924.1:3153711-3187365 GCF_003576645.1 Ipomoea triloba | reverse complement strand
AAAAAAAAAAAAAAAAAAGACAAATAGAAGGAAAGGAAAATAAAGGAAGAAAAAAATGCCAAGTCAAGACAAATAGAAGGAAAGGAAATAAAGAAAATTAAAAAAAAATGCCAAGTCATCGTCCACGTCAACATGCAACCTGTTGGATGGAGTGTTAACCTGCTATCAGGTAAAATTGCATATATTTGGAGTGTTGAGGGGAGTAATTGCACTTTTTTTTTGTTCAGTGGCTTAATTGCACTTTCAGGTTTCGTTCAGTGGCCAATTTGAGCATTATTCCTTTAAAATTTAGAGTAAATAGGAAGGCATATGGTTGGAACGACGTCGTATAATGGTAGAGAAGAGAAGACGACTAAAACGACAACGTACTCATAACGTTTGCGGTCTTTTCAATTTTTCATTAGAGCGCCCTGCACGGCGGTTACGATCGATCGTCCCCGCGAGGAGCATCAACCGAAAAAGAAACCAAAGAATATTCAAATCCACAATTTCCATTAGCAGCTATCGGCTTTCTCTTCTTTCTCTTATCTACATTGCTCCCGTTCTCTCTCCGGCCTATACATACACATTTATGATATCTATATAGTAACAGCCGGCAAGAGGTAACTGCTCAGACTTATTACGTTCTCTAGAATCCATATTATTGTTATTATGCGAATCAAAAGTCTCGAATTCCTCCGACGCCCTTGATCCGATCGATCGAACGAACATCGCATGTGGAAATGTCATGGGGACTGGGCTGGAAACGTCCCTCGGAGGTTTTCCACCTGGCTCTGAGCTACGGCTCCGACGAGTTCCCGGATGAGGGCTCGCCCAAGTCGTCTCGATCGTCGTCGTCGCAATCCGGGGGTTCGCCGCTCTCTGATGCCTCTCCGACCAAGTTGTTTCAGGAAGCGCAGCAGCAGTTGGGGTTTAGGATTGAGATTGATTGGAATGCGGGTGATGATGAGGATCAAGTGGCGCTCAAGCTGCAGTCGCAGCTCATGGTGGGGCTGCCGTCTCCGCAAGATACGGTGGAGATCGAGCTCACCGAGAGGTGCGAGAGCGGAGATGTTGAGGGTTGTGGAAAGGGGGAGGTAGGCGTGGAAATGAGGGTGGTTAAGAGGAGGGAGCCTTTGAAAGGGGTGTTGATGTGGAAGGCGGGGACTTCTGGCCATCAAGCTGATGGTGTTGGGGTGTTCTTGAAGTTGATGAGGTCCAATTTCTGCAATGATGTTGTTGGGTCCACTAATGGTGGTGAGGAAATAGTTGGAGGCTGTGCTGAGCATTGGCGGAGTGTCACTGTTGTTAGCCTCTCTGGTCTTGGACTAACAGTGGGTTCCTTTTTCATCTATTATTGTATTTTGTATCTCAATATGTCTGTATTTAGGTGCTTTTCCTTAGACCTTTTAATGTTGAAGTGATTGGGTACTGACTACTGAGAAACTGGCAGAGAATGGTCTTGAGGTTTGTCCATGAAATATTACAACAACTTTGGCTTGGCAAAGCATACATTTGTTTTATTTTCTAACTTCTCTGGCCAAACTCACTGGAGACTGAGATAACTATTAATTTCTTTTATAACTAATCTTCTCAAGTCTTATTCTGTTTATGTGGTCTGTTTATTTGGTCTGTCTTCACTAGTGATGATCATAATTGGCTAATATCTTGCATTCTAGACCCTTTTGATTTTGAGAATACCTCCCCTTGAAACTTCTAGTGACATCAACTAGTGAATTGGATGCCTAAAGGAGTAAAGGGAAACTAAAGGCTATGGCATTGGTGTATTGCTTAAATTGATTTTGCAAAGAGATGATTGCTTTTTAACTTCCCAAGTCAGTCAAGATGTGCTTAATTACCTGACGCATACTGATTAAGCTGATATTTAGTATCTTTTCGTATTATTTTAGATCAAATGCCTCTCTTTTCCCTGGACTTGGTTTGATACTCTGGTTATATCAACCAACTGTTAATTTCATGCTCTACCATCTTCAGGTGTTGCCTGTAGAGATAGCACATCTCTCTCTTCTTGAAAGGCTGTACCTTGACAACAACAAGCTGTCAACTTTACCACCTGAGCTTGGTGAGCTGAAGAACTTGAAAGTGCTTGCTGCTGACTGTAACATATTGGTCTCTGTCCCTGGTAACCTTCAAACTATTACATTTATTCATAACAGATGTGTGGCTGTTGATAATGTTTTTGTTGCAATCAGCCAATTACATTGTTTATCATATCAAGTTTGTAACAAGCACTGAAAAGAAAATGGAAACACATAACCTATTGGTATAACTGATTGGTTGACTCTTTCTCTTTACTCTATTTCTTTTCACAATTGGGAACTCTGAGCAGTCAAGTTGAGAGAATGTGTTGGGCTAGTAGAATTGTCACTCGAACATAACAAGCTGGTCCGACCTCTTCTTGATTTCAGGTCTTTGAATCAACACCTATAATGCCTTGTAAACCTTACGTTAATTCTTTCTTGACATCTAACGTTTTGCGTCAGCTTAATGGCAGGGCTATGATTGACTTACGTGTTCTAAGGCTATTTGGCAATCCTCTAGAATTTCTTCCAGATATATTACCACTGCACAAACTACGCAACTTATCTCTTGCCAATATTAGGATTGTGGCAGATGACCTTTTAAGATCTGTAAATGTACAGATAGAGGTATTGATTGTTCGTCATGAAGTTCTCTTCTTCCCCCCGCTCATGAGTTAGTTTTGCTATATAAAATGTGGCTTTTTGATTTCATTGCAGATGGAGAATAGTTCTTACTTCACAGCATCCCGACATAAACTGAGTGCCTTCTTCTCTCTCATATTCCGGTTCTCTTCTTGTCACCATCCGCTGCTAGCATCTGCCCTGGCTAAGATTATGCAAGACGAGGGACATCGTACATTTGTTGGTAAAGATGAGAATGCTGTGAGGCAGCTCATAAGTATGATAACTAGTGAAAATCAGCACGTGGTATAATAGCTTCTAATTTTGAAATGCTTATTTTATTTTATATTAATTTTTCCAGACTTTTTGTTTAATTGATATTCCTTCCTTTAGGTGAATCAAGCTTGCTCTGCACTTACTACTCTTGCGTCAGATGTTACTGTGGCAATGATGTTAATGAAATCTGATATCATGCAACCCATTGAAAGAGTACTTACATCTTCTGGACCTGAGGAAGTGATTTCTGTGTTGGAAGTATTCACTAAGTTGGCTTTTGCATCTGATACTGTTTCTCAAAAGATGTTTAGAAGGGATATATTGAAGTCATTGAAAATTTTATGTGCCCACAAAAATTCAGAGGCAAGCCATAGTCATTTTTATTTTTCCTCACCTTATACATGTGTGTGTATTCTGGCTATCATCTGTTTGTTCCCTATTCATTTGAATATAAATATACTATCTCTGGTTAGGTACAAAGGCTAGCTTTATTTGCAGTCGGAAATTTAGCTTTCAACTTGGAAAACCGTCGTGTTCTTGTTACTTCAGAAAGTCTAAGAGAACTTCTTTTGCATCTGACATCTGCATCAGAGTCTCGTGTGAGCAAGGCTGCGGCTCGTGCTCTGGCAATTCTAGGTTTGTTTTTGCTGGTTATAGGATGTTATATTGGGCTCTAAATTTGTTTCTGGTATAACTTACTTTTTGCCACCTTAGGGGAGAATGAGGTTTTACGGCGTGCTATTAGAGGTAGACAGGTGCCCAAACAGGGGTTACGCATACTTGCGATGGATGGTGGTGGCATGAAAGGTCTTGCAACTGTAAAAATTCTTAAAGAGATTGAGAAGGGTACTGGAAAGCAGATACATGAACTTTTTGACCTTATTTGTGGAACATCAACGGGTGGCATGCTTGCAGTTGCTCTTGGAATCAAATTGATGTCTTTAGAAAAATGTGAAGAAATATACAAAAAACTTGGTGTGTTTTCTTTCCTAAAAACTTAAATATGTTCTATGTTAGACATCGTTTCTTTTACATGGATGTACAGGCTCTAATGCATCATTTCCTTGTCCTTTATCTTACCCTGTTGCAATGCACTTTTGCAGGAAAACTTGTTTTTGCTGAACCTGTTCCAAAGGACAATGAAGCTGCATCTTGGAGGGAAAAACTTGATCAGCTCTATAAAAGTTCCTCACAAAGTTTCAGAGTTGTTGTGCATGGATCTAAAGTATGTGATGCACTGATGCCATTTCTTTTCCTTTGTTTTATTTTCATTTAATTGGATTTCTAAATTTAATGTCTCTTACTTTACTTTTGTCATATTTAAAAATCATTAGTATCTTGGAATCCTCTAGAAAAATTAAAAGGTTTCATAATATACTTTTTTTTATGAGAATATGAAAATTGCTTGAAATTGTCAACAACATAAATCCTAGAGGTTGCTTTGCTATTTTGGAATTTGTATTTTTCCTCTATAAGTAGTGGTACCTGAAGTGCTTCTGTTTTGAGAATCACCACTATGCTATAAGATTGGGATAACCTATTATCTGCTTCCAGCACAGTGCAGATCAGTTTGAGAGATTGTTGAAAGAGATGTGTGCTGATGAAGATGGAGATCTCCTAATAGAGTCATCAGTGAAAAGGACCCCTAAAGTTTTTGTAGTATCAACTCTTGTCAATGTGTCACCAGCTCAACCCTTCATATTCCGTAATTATCAGGTGTGACATGAACATACAATTTAGTGTGCCATAAGTCATTATATGGAGTTAAACATCAGTCTTGGCTGTTCCTTTGTTCTAATTTATCATTAATGTTTTGTAAGATGACTTCATTTTAAGTGCAGTATCCACCTGGCACAGCAGAGATTTCTCCTTCAATCACAGAGAATATGGGAACTGGAGGTGTAGGAGCAGCAAGTACAGGTGCTGAAATTGGTTATAAGCGTAATGCTTTCATTGGAAGCTGTAAGCATCATATTTGGCAAGCCATACGAGCATCATCTGCTGCGCCATATTATCTTGATGATTTTTCTGATGGTACCTTCTTTTTGCTTTCTGAAATTTGGATTTAAGTTTGCCCCAGTAAATTATTTTTAGACCTTAGTCATTAGCATTTTTTTCTTGATTCATCTCTTTTCTCCAGGAGTATACCGTTGGCAAGATGGTGCTATTGTAGCAAATAATCCTACTGTTTTTGCCATTCGTGAAGCACAGCTATTGTGGCCAGATGCAAGAATTGACTGCTTAGTTTCTGTAGGATGCGGTTCTGTTGTAACTAAGGTAAACACAAGGGAGTTTTGCTACGTCTGTGGTCTGTATAGATGCATTGTTGATTGAACCACTGTTATTTTGTTAAAAAGATAACTTCCTACCAGTGAGGAAGGTTTATTTAAAATTAGAACCTTGTTTTGAGTTCTATCCTAGTAGTATCATGTTTATTAATATTCTACTTGTTCTGTTTATTTGGTGGTATTTTCCTGCTACACTAGGTTCGGAAAGGTGGATGGCGATATCTGGATACTGGCCAAGTGTTGATAGAGAGTGCATGCTCAGTTGATCGGGTGGAGGAAGCTTTAAGTGCACTACTTCCTATGCTTCCTGAAATGCATTATTTTCGGTTTAATCCAGGTGAGGTTTTCTTTATTTATTTATTTATTTATTTTATTTATAAATCTCCCATTGTTCATTGAATTTTTGAATCTTTAGCTACCTAGACCTGATCACTTTTAAGTGTTACTGGCATATCCTCTTATAACAGGCATTACATGATTGCTTCTGCAGTTGATGAGCGCTGTGATATGGAGCTTGATGAAACAGATCCTGCGGTTTGGTCGAAACTTGAGGCTGCAACAGATGAGTACATGCAAAATACATCCACTGCTTTTAAGAATCTCTGTGAAAGGTTGTTAGCTTGTCTGCAAGATGAGAAACAATTGGATAATGTAAAGTCTCAGCAATTTCCCAAAACAAAGAGTTCAAAATCTGGTATATGTGCTGTATCCTTTTATAATGTCTAGCTGTTGATTTTGTAGTTGATAAAATTAATCTGAACTTATATTACTTCTGGAATTCATGGCTTTAGATGAGAGTGGCCCTGCTTTAGGCTGGAGGCGGAGTATCCTTCTTGTGGAGGCTTCTAATAGTCCAGATTCTGGAAGAGTATTTCACCATGCTCGCTCAGTCGAATCATTTTGTACCAATAATAGAATAGGGATATCCCTTTTCAATGGTGTACCAGGGACTGTAAATGCAGCTGGATCAAGTTTACCAGCATCCGTGCCTTCACCTTTATTCACCGGAAGCTTCCCGTCTAGCCCTTTCCTATACAATCCTGATGTTGGGCCTCATAAGGTTGGTAGAATTGATTTAGTGCCTCCATTAAGCTTAGATGGATTTCAATCAACAAAAGTGGCTGCATCACCTCCTGAATCACCTGCAAAGGACCGGCAGTTATCTTTGCTAGTCCAATCTTTGTATGAGAAATTACAAAATTCACCTCAAGTTGGAGTTGTGCACCTGGCTCTTCAAAATGACCTATCTGGATCTATATTGAGGTTAGAGTTTCCATTGATGCCATTCTTTTGTTTGTTTGTTTGAATGTTTCGCTTCATCCTAATCCTTTTAAATTTATGTAGTTGGCAGAATGATGTATTTGTTGTCGCTGAACCAGGAGAACTAGCAGAAAGGTTTCTGCAGAGTGTCAAACTCAGCTTATTGTCAATGATACGAGGACAGAGGAATAAGTCTGCATCAGTTATCAACAGTATCTCGACTGTTGCTGATCTGGTTTCGTGTCGACCATACTTTCAAATTGGAGGTGTTGTCCACCGTTTTATTGGGCGCCAAACTCAAGTATGTCCCACTGACACCTCCATTTACGATTGGACAAGGACTTTGTTTTGTTCCCATACTAATTAGATTACCTGTCTCCTTTCTGAAAGGTCATGGAAGATGACCAAGAAATTGGCGCCTACATGTTTCGGAGAACAGTCCCTTCAATGCACATAACCGATAAAGATATTCGGTGGATGGTAATGCCTTCTTCCCTGATATTTGATTTTATTGATCATCTATTTTCCCCTGCAATACCATAGTACTCAATATCTTAATCTATATGGCCAGTTTACTGTCTAATCCTGCAATGTCTTGTTTTTCACTTCGATTTGCAAACAAGCCAGATTAACTCGCCTTGTCCATTTTGTTGAACATCCAAGGTTGGAGCTTGGAGGGACAGGATTATATTCTTCACGGGTCTATATGGTCCTACACAATCTTTAATCAAGGCATTTCTTGACTCGGGCGCTAAAGCTGTTATATGTCCTGCTGCTGAGCCCGACGAAATGCATCTGCCAACATTGGACGGATCAGGGGAATTTAACACTACCGAGAATGGGAAGTTTGAGATTGGAGGAGAGGAGTTAGAAAATGAAGATACCGGGCCTTCCAGTACAGCCAGTGACTGGGAAGATGGCGAACCAGATGAAGATGGAGGAGGGTGCCCAACGTTGTTTTGGGATGATAACGACGGGGAGCTGTCTGGTTTTGTTTCAGCATTCTACGACGCATTGTTTCAGGGCAGTTCAAGAATAGACGATGCCTTAAAACGAGCTCTTGCCTCCCATCGGAGCCTGAGGTATTCCTGTCATCTTCCCAGTGTAACATAGTTTGCTCTCTCCCTTCCTTGACCAGACTATCAAAGATGGCGTTTTCTGATGAAAGGCATTTAATTCTGAGCACTTACTGTTACCGTTACAGTTACACAATTTTGTATAGAGCATCATACTTGTATATGGAAGACAAACTGAAAATGAGAAACAAATAAAAAGAAGAGATTGCATAAGATGCGGAGGTAGAAAACAAACAAACAAAAAAAAAAGGTTTCATTTAATTACGAGGCTTTGTTATTCATTGATTTTCCAACACTAATAAAATGTCTCATTTAACTTTTGGTTTTTACTTAATTTATATTATTATTATTATTTTTTGGTTAACAGAATATTATTATTATTTTATTATTTTGTGTGTGAGAATATGTGCTGATATCACATTCTCATTGATGATACTAATCTAGTCTTATATTAATCGGGTTTCATTTGGAAACAGTTCTCCGAATAGTATTCAAGAATAAGTTTGGTTTCCTTTGGCAAATTATTGCATGGAACATAGTCCAAAACGGCGTCATTTTGACGTTTAAAAAAATATTAATCAATAACAATCCAGTGATTGGTTTCCTTTAAGTAGGAGCATTCTCATTAGTGATTAATCATGCATGTAGTTTTTCATCAAATAGGAGTGCTAGTTTTTTCATATTTGTTCTGTAATTTTTTGTAGGGCTCAAATATACCACCCTCCCTCAAATTTTAAAGCATACCTACCGGCTACCGATATCTATTGCTAGCCAGACTCCCATTCATGAATCCACATGATACCAACTTATTCCATATTTAATCATATTAAAATAAACAATAATATCATTAAATTAAATAAAAGGAGGGCAATGACAACAAATAAATGCCATCTTATTGATCTACTCATCTTTCTTTTCTCTTATGCATGTCATTAGCTAGTCAAAAAGTATATAGAACTTGATAAATGTTACGGAGTCACTTAGTAGAGCTCATATAAAGTTTGATAAGTTTGAACCATGCAATAAAGTTTGATAAGTTTGAACCATGCAATGTTGACAAATTAAAATTTATGAAATTATTTTGGATTAGTTGATTAACTGAACTGTGCTTAGTAGAAATATGAAAAATACTTTATGGATTTTCAAATTTTTACTACTAACTTTTGTTTTAATTTGTGTTCAAATTTAATTGTAGGAAGAAAAAATAGATAAACACCATGGTCCCTACTAAAGTCTCCTACTAAATTAAGCAATCAAGTATGTCATGTTATATGTAAGTAAAAAATATAGTAAAATTTGGGAGAATGTAAAATTACTTTAAAAATATATAGAGTTTAATTATTGAAAAGACGGGTGCAGTACTGCAGGCATCAGCTTTCTTCTTCACTTTTTCTTTCTTCTTCATCTACTCCGTGTAGCAGAGACGACTCCTGCGCATCTTCTCTGTACCAGACGGCGGTCCGCTCTCTATACCAGTCGTGAGTTCTCTCCAAAAATGGAGTTGTAAACACAAAAAAATTCGAAATTGTATATATTCACAAAATCGGGTTACAGTGTATATGTAATTGAAGGTGCGGGTACAAAATCTCTGTATAGTCCTCTGATTCTTCACTGACGTGTTCTACTGAAGTGCCTCCGGGTTTCAAGTGGCGTAGCCTCCGGGATTCAAATAGCGTAGCCTCCGGATTCAATTGGCGTAGCTTCCGGGATTCAAATGGCGTAGCTTTCCGGGATTCCGGGATTCAAGTGGCGTGGCCTTCCGGGATTCAAGGGCGTGATACTCAACTAGAACCGTCAAAATACTTCAAGCCTCTAACTACTTCAGAATGCCTTCAATTCCTTCAATGCTCTCAAGTCTTCAATCTTCAAGGTGTCTTTCAAATGGGAAATGAGGGCTCTATTTATAGTGGGGTGTGTAACCACTATCCCTCAACAAACTCCTTAACTTAATTAATTAATTAATTAATTAATTAATTAAGGGAATGAACATTGCCACAATCAAGTCCAAGTTCAAAACTCTATCATCTAATTCAAATTCAAATTAATTATAATTATTAAATTCAAATAAAATTATATTTGAATTATAATTATAATTATTATTAAATTCAAATATGAATCGGGCTTGGCCCATTAATCAATTAATTCAATAACCCAACATCAAATTTAATTGGGCTAATTAAATTAATTTAATTATCATGACCCAATTAATTAAATTGGCCCAATAATCAATCTCAAGAATCGAGCCCAATAATAATTTAATCGGTCCATTTGTCGGTTCAAATTTTCGGTGTCTACAGGAGTCACCCAAATCATCTGTTGGATCTTGCCCATCACCTCCTTCCAAGGTAAACCATTAAGCTTCTCAAAGAAATTTATTTGAAAATATGAACAAATCTTGAATTTTTAGTTGAACTGATATGAGATTTCGGTTCAATGTGCGTGTGAATAGGTGGTGTTGTGTGTAGGATTTCATGCCTGGTAGATTTTTCCCTTTTCCTTTGTGTCTGTCTGTAACAATGGAGTGCCGAGTTCTCTGGTTCAATGTGCGGTGAACAAATCTGGATTTTATGCCTGTAGCTTTTCCGATTTCATAGATATAGTTGACTTCTCTTCAAATTCGTTATCATTTTGTGATGGGCGTTTGTGACTTTTCCGATTTCATAGATATAGTTTCCCTACTTATCACAATGAGGAAGTGTTGTTTGAGGGACTGTTGTTGTGATTTCCAGACTGATACAGGTGGTACCAGTTCCGAAGGGAAAAGGAGTTTGGATGACACGATGGATATTGGTGGTAGCACGGAGAAGAGCCCTAACCAGAAGTTGAAGGATGCGATAATCAATGTATTGGAAACTATCAATGCCACTATGAGTTCAAGAGAACAGAGCAGAAAAGCCAGGGAAGAGGCTGGTACGATGAGTTATGGTGATATTAGTTCTGATAGCTCAAGTGATAGTGATGATGATTGTTATGTAGGGATAATTTTAGTTGGTGTTGCATACCTATTGTTGGAAGAGGAAGAGTCTGAGTCTGAGTCGGAGGACTCCATGTAGAAACTCAACTTGAAGGTAAGAGTATTCGAATAACTTAATTTAAATGATTTAACTTAGCATATTCATTAAGTTTCTCATAAGTGTAGTCTTTTTCTCAAATTAATAAGTTATTACTATGTTGATGATGGTGGTTATCCAAATGTACCTGATTTTTTGGCCCCATATCGCGGGGAGAGTTATCACTTGAATGAGTTTTGTGGCTAAGGACAAATACGAAATAAGCAAGTCTTATTTAATTATCGGCACTCATCATTGCGTAATGTGATTGATAGATGTTTTGAACGGCAAGATTTCTTAAGTCCATGAATGGTTACCCATTGATTAGACAAAGACAAATCCCTATTGCATGTTGTACATTACACAATTTCATATGGCTAGAAGATAGGGATGATCAATTAAGTATGATGTACGGAATGCAAGACATGATTTTGGAATTTGGATGATGGTGCAAGATATGAGTCAACAACATCAAATGCTACAACTGTGCAAATGCACTCTGGGTAAATTATTTGAAATTAAAAACTAGAGACAACATTGACAATTGGGAAACAATTGATGGATCAAAATTGTGATTTCTCCTTAATTAAACGGGTAACAACATTAATTTTATTGAAAATAGTTTTAATTTGATTTCTACTTCTAACAATCTTTCTTGGTAGAAGATGAGCTATAAGTTTTCTTTGATGGGAGTATGTTGTGACTTTGATTTTACTTATCTCCCACTTTCAAAGTTGTTATATATTTAAAAAAATAATTAGTTGGAAAAATATACTAACCTAAAAAAAAAAGAAAGAAAAAGAAGAAGAAAAGACCAATGTTTAGGTAAAACACATTAATTACTTGCGCTCAATTGCCTTGATGATGATGCCAAACAGAAAGTCAAAAAGAAAGAAAGGTGAGTTTTAGCAATCTATACAAAATACTTTTTTACATATATATTTTTTAAATTACGAAAAAAAATCGGAACTCTTTTATTTGACAGTATACTTGTACTAAAAAGATTACATGTTACCAATCTGACCAAGAAGGTACTAACCAGAATTAAACTTATAACGTTTTAGTACGAGAATCATGTTCTAATCACTCAGTTAATTTTGAGATTTTTTTACATATGCTTTGATTGCAAGAATGGATGGTGATTGCATCCACATCATCATTAATCCCACTATTAAAAAAAACAATTATGCAGTGGCTCATGCTGTCCACTGTGGAGGAAAAAGCATGACTATAAACACATCATTAAGCCCGAGAGTAAAGATAGCTATTCCATTCTCAAAGCATCAAAATCATCAATCATTCTTCTTCACCAACAAGCCTCCATAGATTCATCAAACCAAAAAAAAAAAAAAAAAAACTCAGAAAAATGTTGTACAGAGCCAGCAGCATAGGCAGCAGATTACCTGCAGATAATAGAATGAGTTGCGGTGCAAGCGCTCCCGTGGAAGTTGGCACGCGGGGGACGATCGGATCACTGTTAAAGAAGGAAATCGAGTATTTCAGAAAGGTGGAAATGGAGTTTTCTTGCGGTGGATCGCCATTGAAGTCTCAGAATTCTTCATGGCCTGGTTTTGGGTTGTTGATGATGTTGAAATGGAAGAAGAAGAAGAGAAGGGTGAGTGGAGGAGGAGGAGGATTGCAGAGTGTTTGCTCTCTGGTGGATGTTTCTGATGCCCATAGGATGAACGAAATCCGAGGATTCAGCTATGTAAATCTTAAAGTTGATTCAAAGAGATTCCAGGAACAAACAGTTGTTTCATAGTTTTCATGTCAGGTTCTTAATAAGTTCTCAGCACTTTTGTTTTTGTTTTTTGTTTTTTTTTTCCCACATATTTCATGTGTTTGATTCATTTCCCATCATTTGATGGTTTTTTATAAACCGGAAATTAAACATTATCGATCACACACAATATCCTGAAGTTCACCTGGAATTTCTGGAATTACAGATGTATATATATATATAGCTTCCTGGGACTTGTTTAAGGTATCTGGTGTTGCTGTTTATTGCTGTTTATTTATGTTCATCATTTCATGATAGTAATAACCTCAAAATCAGATCAAGAATTTTCAACCACAGTAACCATGAAATGGCTTAGAAAGATAACAAATCTGATGAATGAACTATGAAATGGGTTGGAAAATCTGCAAATTAAACTCTGATGTCCTTGTATGCTAAGGTTTCTGAAACATAGTACATGCTTAAAAACTTGTATTGCTTTCAACTCACATCAAACAATGTAAAAACTTGTGATCTTTGAAATGCATCCACTGAGCTTAAAATAAACTGATCATTTAATCAGCCCTTTGTTCATCCTACCATCTGTCAGCACTTTAGCAGAAAAACCTGCTTGCTCATTTGGTTCAGGAAGTGCTTGCACCTTGGGGAATGAACAGGCAATTGGAGTCGTCTACATCGGCTGTGCCGTTAAAATCCTCGCTTGGGGTGGCTAAGTACTCGAGGGCACTGACAACGTCGCCAATTAGAGGCCGAATATTAGCTTCGTCTTGGATGCACATAGCTGCAAGAGCAAGAGCTTGGTACATGCCCTTTGGTGGGTAGTTTCCTTCAAGCTTAGGGTCAGCCAATGTTGTGAACCTTTGTCTGTCAGTAAAAATTGGTTTTGCCTGCAAAACAACATTAATTGTTAAGGATTTTTAAGGATTTAAGTTGCAGATGAATAAACTTAAAAAACTAACCCAAGAAACCAGGTTCTGTTGCTCAGTTGGTTTGGTGTTATCAATCACTCTCCTCCCTGAAATGATCTCCAGAAAGACAACTCCGAAGCTGTAAACATCAGACCGGGTTGTGAGCTGTCCCGTCTTAGCATACTCGGGGGCGCAATACCCATACGTTCCCATTATCCTCGTAGACACGTGATCTTGCTCCCCGGTTGGGCCTAGCTTCGCGAGGCCAAAATCAGAGAGCTTCGGGTTGAAAACCTCGTCCACCAATATGTTTGATGTTTTGAAATCGCGATAAATTATTGGAGGATCGGCTGTGTCATGCAGATATTCTAGCCCCTGAGCTGCACCCTTGGCCACCTGCATTCTGGTATACCAATCCAGAGGCCTCTTGCTTGGAGGCAAATCTGGACAACAGCAGATAAGACTCTATCTATCTGTCTGCTAAAACATAAGAAATCTGATATGAATGCATACCAAAAAGGTGATCTTGCAACGACCCATTGCGCATAAACTCGTATACTAGAATTCTTTGATTCCCATCGGCACAATATCCCATCAGGTTCACGAGATTCCGGTGGTTAACAAGGCTGAGAGTGAATACCTCAGCCAGGAATTCCCTGTTCCCCTGAACACCATTCCTGTCCAGCTGCTTTACTGCAACAATCTGTACACAAATGGGAGCAATGTAGTCAATAAAACTGCAAGAAATTTAAACATTTCAGCCGAAAACTAACTAAAAGCAAGAAGAGAGAAAGAGAGAGAGAGATGTGACTTGATTTGTTCTTTTGATATGCCCTTTATATACCCTCCCAAATCCTCCTTCCCCCACTAACAGCTCCGGATTGAAGTTGTCTGTCGCGCTGGCTAGCTCGCGAAATGTGTACACTTCTGCTGCAATTTTTATGTCCCCATACCTCATAATGTCTTCTGCTAGCTGCTTTTGCTTGCTCATCCCTGCACCCCATTCAAAATGTGTTTTTTTTTTTCATCAAATCAAGAAAATTACAGCATTTTCCACACCAGATGATAGGGGCAACAGAAACTCAGAATGGAAATGAAGATCATGGAACAATATAATCTATCTTCTTGGGAATCCAATTAAGGAATCAAACAAGTTTTTATCTTCCAATTAATGATACCTGTTTTCATGGAAATACTTCTGGCAATGGATGTCAAGGACTCTGAATTATTATCATATTTGCTTGACTCATTCACATTACTCTTGGAGCTTTTCAATGGATTCTTCCTCATCAGGTTAATCTCTGAAACCCTGCAACACCAAAACATTCCCATCTCTTAATTCTTTTCGATTATTCACAAGAACACAAACACCAAGAAAATCTTCATTCGTCGTTATCACATATTTCAAGCCATGTATATAAATGCATCCCAGTTGGCCATGGCAAAGGGCAGTTGGAGAAATATAATTGATTATGATTCAATGAAGAATTTATTTTAGTTCCAGAAAACAATTAATATCAATAAAGAACACTCAAATTAAAGGAATTAATCACCATTGAAACAACAACTTTTTCATGCATGTTAATGAGGAAAATTACTCACCAAATTAATGTTCTTGATTGGAGCCAGAATGCATAGAGAAGTTTGTGATTTTGTTTAGTGAGAAACAAACAAAAAATCTTGTTTGTGACATTTTTGTTTCTTAACCAACTTTTGTATCATAACTAACTTTTCCTATTTAGTCATATATAGTTTCCCACATGCAGTGGAGCACAAATTATTGGATTCAAAGCCTTTTCTACTCCACCCATTTTCAAGCTTATACCATCCTGCCATTCATTAAACAAACATTCAAAAAAAATGCTAATTTTTCACAATCCAAATAATAATATCATATTGGGCATTTATTTTTATGAAGTATTTAATTCAAATAATATTTTAAAATAATATAATATTTTCAAATATAATTTTATGATCCGAGCTGAGGGTAAATTTGTAATTTTAAAATATAATAATCATATTTTATTCACTCGAAACATGAATTATGACTTGTTAACATAGAGTCATAGAGTAATGCTTATGTATATCTGAGAAATTAAATAATTTGATTATAATAACTATAGTAGGTCGGACTATTGTTTTAAACAAATATAAATAAAAATATATTTTATATATCATATTGTAATTTAATTACTTTGTTGAGGTCACGTACTGCATCACGTGTGCCACGACAATGCCTATCAACTTTTGTACTACAACACTGTTTGGCAAATATGCATACCTGGATTTATTTATATAATAATTATTATATAATAAAAAATTGGAGTAATTATTATTAATATTATTTGGATTAAATAAATAAATGTGAGCAACTTCTTTATGAAAGAGAAACAAAGACGGAACAACTTAACTAATTTGGTCGAACATTTAACTTATAATTATAAAATTTTAAATTTAAGTCTCATGTTTATTGATTTTCACTATTTGAATTGATTATAATGTCTCAAAATATATTAATTGCAGATTTTTTTTGTAAATTAAAGAAACGAGTACAGTCCTGAAAGGGTGACATAGTGGGTGATATTTTTTTTCTTTTATTTAAGGGATTCTAATATTATAGGGAATTTGAAAATAATATTCCGTAAAAATTCTTAAGCGATGCTAGTCACCTTTGAGGCAGTGTATAATAATACGACAATTATTACGATGAACTCCGAGAAGATAGTGAACCGGCAACAAAAACATAATAATCTCCGAATCCCACCCGGCACCCACGAAGTTCGAGAAGCAGCACTTGCAAAGTCGCAACCTTTTGGGGTTAGGTGAGGGATAGAGAAGCAGTTGGGCGTTCAAACGTAGTTGTGGACCATGTTGCCCTGAGCTACACAACCTGTGAACTTGGCCTTTTTTTGCTTCATCGAAATTTATTTGCATTTTTTTCTGTACTGTTTCTTGCCTCTCGTTCTAATTTGGAATATAATACGCACTGTGTATGTATTTATCTATAACTTCGTTGCTGATTTTTCTCTCTCTTTCTCTTTCCTTTTTGTGTGTTTTCTCAATCTTGAATTTTGGAAGGGAGAGGAGAGGTGAGAAGAGCTGAAATGACAAGAATAGTACTGGAGCACATCGCCGGCGGTTTTTGGTCGTTTCCGGCGAACTGGTGGAATGAGATCAACGAATCAGTTAAATGGCAAGATGGGATCTTTTACTCACTCTGTGTTGCCTATGGCCTCGTCTCCGCCGTTGCTCTTGTATGTATATATATATATATGAGCTTGAATTCATATTCAATCCTTTGTATAATTGTATATGACTTTGTTTTGTGGGAATTCGTCAAATTTTAGTTTATTTGTGAATCCAATGTGTTTATAAAGTTTGGAGCTTTCAAAAAGATGGAGACCAATACTGCTCCATAAGAAAACTTGATGATTAATCAATAGTATTGATTGATGATTTGGTTGAACAGCTATATCTGTAATGATTAGCCTTGATTAATAAGCATATAATAAATAAGGGTGTTTATTATTCTTGGGGGGTGGGGGTGGAGATATTAGGATTTAGCTGTTTGGCATTTGAAGGGTTTGAGTACTTGGATATGTGTTTGAGTTCAAGATGCAGCCTTTTCTTGAGGAGTGATATGGCAACTAATCACGGTGACTCAACGGCCCATTAGGTGGGAGGACCAGTGTCCAACGCCCACAAGTAGCCCACCAGGGCACCAGATTGGGTATAACTCTCACACTGCAGCCGCTAGGCCCAGGAATCAACTGAGCTGCCCATCAACTATAAAGTTGTACTCCTTATCTAGGACATAGTTGTCGACTTTTAGAAGTTATTGAATCATTTGGATACTGCAACTAATATTCATACTGTTATTGAATCATTTAATTATGGTACCTTGTCCATCATCATAGCACAGTCTATTGGGATCATAAGTTGTTGCAGCTATTGACCTGCAATCCCATTCTTCACGTTTAGGGTTTGGTTTTACTTTCTTACTAATCCTGTATTTATTTTTCATAGTGTTTGGGCTGAATATTTTTGATTGCTTGTGCAGATTCAATTGATAAGAATTGAATTGAGAGTGCCTGAGTTTGGCTGGACAACACAAAAGGTTTTTCATCTCATGAATTTCATTGTAAATGGAGGTAAGTAAAACACTTAACATAATTTGACGTCATCTATTGCTGCGAATTAATTTCATTTGTGCATCTTGTTTCAGTTCGCGCTGTTGTCTTTGCGTTTCACAAACGAGTGTTTCTTTTCCATCCCAAGGTATATCAATCTCTCCAAAAGTATTTCTTGAATCTTTAACAATTATTGGTAGTTACCTTCTATTTCATCAAGTGGTTATGTATTTCTAATTAGATTCATTTCATACATTAATCATACTTCATTCTGTTTGAATTAAGAAAAGAATATAGATACCTTTGTATTTGAACAACGAACAAAATAATTCTCTTCCCTCGAATATGGTTTCTGTGTGATAGGATGCCTTGAGGCATTTATCTATGTCCACTTTTCTATTTTTAAGATAGAGCAGGTATCCCCCATTACTTAAGCAAACTTTTCTTTTCAATTTTTAGTTGCTTAAACTAAGTAATTGCCTGAATGACAAGACACCGTTCCATGCTGCCATGTGATGATTCTTCTTCTTCTTTCCCGCATTATTTTACTTATATATGGAGTAATATTTTTTATTTTTTTTTGCTGCTTATCGGGTTTACTCTGTGTCAACCAGGTCATAACCACTGCACTGTTGGACATTCCGGGACTGCTTTTTTTCTCAACATATACACTTCTAGTCCTGTTCTGGGCCGAGATATATCACCAGGCAAGTTCAGTTCCATTTTAATGGGTTACGTTTCTCTATTTAATACAGAAAATTCACGTCTAATTCTCTCTCTTCCTTACATATGAGCAGGCTAGAAGTTTGCCAACTGATAAGCTCAAAATCTTTTATATATCAATAAATGCGGGAATATACATCGTACAGGCTGGTATATGGGTGTATCTGTGGTTTAATGACAATAATACCATGGACGTCATTGGAAAGATCTTTGTAGCAGGTATTTTTATAGAGTTGTTTTCCACCGAACAACTTTATTAAGTTAGGGCAGAGCTCTTCGTTTCTATAAGCCTGTAGGATATTTCTTCTGTCGCTTTTCCTTCCTTTATCACCTCGGTTAACTCTAGACTGAACTCTTTGCTTTCACATTTGGGATATTTCATGCATCACTTTTCGAGCCTTGGTTACTGTGCTTATTGTTTCTTTTTTACTTTGTGCAGTTGTTTCACTTGTGGCAGCATTAGGTTTCTTGCTCTATGGGGGAAGGTAAATAACAGGACCAGTATCTATTGTCAAAATTGTTATTTTATTCAGTACTTAAATATTAGTCATTACTAATACGGAGTATATATTTAAATTTTTTTTATATGGATTTCCATTGATTGTGCCATCAGGCTTTTTTTCATGCTGAGACGCTTTCCTATTGAATCCAAAGGAAGAAGAAAGAAGCTTCATGAGGTTTGTCCTTAGTTACATTAGTTCTCTTGCGACTCTGTTAATCTTCTTCATAACATCAGTTTTTTATGCTTGCCGGGGGTTTTGACATCATAACGTGACTAACGAGATCTGATTAGTCCACATGACCTACCGGATGGGCAGAAATTGCATATTTTGGTCAAGTTGTCTGAAATTTTCCCGCTGTTCATAACTTGCCTACCAATTTGTTTGAACGATTGCAGGTTGGATCTGTGACAGCCATATGTTTCACCTGTTTCCTGATAAGATGCTTTGTGGTAAGGCTTCAAATTTCTAATAGACTGGTTTCCACTTATAAGATAGACGAAATAGATTTAATTTATCGACAAAACATTTTACACTTGGCATGTCTTTGCAGGTTGTGTTGTCTGCTTTCGATTCTGATGCATCACTTGATGTTTTGGACCACCCGGTTTTGAATTTGATATATTACCTGGTATGCAGCTGTTCCATGTTCCACATTATGATGTTTTCATCAGTCTCATAGTATACTGATTCTTTTATGGCTAAACAGGTGGTGGAGATTCTTCCTTCTGCTCTTGTTCTCTATATCCTGCGCAAACTGCCTCCCAAGAGAGTCTCGGCACAGTACCATCCCATCCGTTAGGCGATCATGGTCTTTCGTCTATTAAATAGAAAGAAGAAAACGAAGAGCGATGAGTAGGGTGGTTAGTCGACGATGAACTTGTTTCCTGGGACAAGTGTGTTCTATTCTAAGTGGATGTGTTACATTCAATTGATTTATTTATGTGCTAGAATAGAAGGCATGTGTAACAATTTTGCGTTTCGAGTGGTTCATCAGCGCAAGTTAATCGTTACTGTAAACCACATTTCTGAAAGTGTTGGTCAGATCATTGTTTGTAATTGTGCAATGATCTGATCTCTAAAATAACATCTTCATGGATTCTTGGATTTGCTAAGAAAACTTGTCATATATATCCAGAAGGGCTTTAGTTTCGATTTTAACAAGAAAAATTTGCTACAGATGCTGACAATTGTGCTCAATAAAGAAAATACATTTACCATCTCAAACTGGTTAACTTCTCATCAATGAGATCATCTATAGTTTTCTACCAAATATCCAGGTAAAATTTACATAAGCAGAGGGAATTTTGAGTATTAGTACATTCAACTCAATACAATCCCCCCATCAATTCTGTTGATCTTCTTCCAGGGGAGGAGGGGCAAATCGGACGTTAGCTGGTCGGGCCATCACTACCGGCTCATCTGCAAACAATGATTTGATAAATCCTGGTGTCCTCAGTGGTCGACGGCCAGTCATCCGTGGATAAACATCCTCAAGAAAATAGTAAGCATGGCCTGCAATCATCCCCTGAGCAGAAATGGATTTGAACTAAAGTGAATTGGAAGTAACGAGTTGTCTACAATTACAACTTTCTATATGCATAAAACGCATTCCTAGAATCATCCTACCCAATGGCAATGGATGAGGAAAAGTGGATAAGGAAAGGAATTCTATTGCGAAAATGGACTAGACTGCAGAATTTGTAAACAAGAGAAATCTACTAAAACTTGGGCAGCTGCAAGAGGTGTTGTAGCCTTGTAGGGAACGTCTATATAGACCACTTGGTAAGAGTAGCAGTGCCGTTTAACTGTTTAAGGACATATCTCCTAATTTAGATCTAGACTAGTTATGTATCTTGGTTTATAACAAAGCTCTCCTAATTTAGATCTAGACTAGTTATGTATCTTGGTTTATAACAAAGCACCCCATATTCCAATCCACTAACCTATGTAAGTTTGAAATAAAATAAAATAACCCGTAAAGGGGTAGAAATTTGTTAACTTAGAAGTTTGAAGCAACAAGTTCAAATTGTTGCAAATAAAACTAAGTTTGACAAATTAGGGTGTGGTAGCATACCAATAAATCCACCCAAGCACTAGCACCAACAAGAACGGAGAACCCTAAAAGCACCTGCAGCACAAAGGAAAGAGTCAATTAATGCATTTGCAGCATAAGAACAGATGCCTGCTGACCAGCTCATCAGATATAAAAGTTACCTACACATGCAATTTTGTTCCTCTTTTAGTCTTAGACCACCCGACAAATAGACAATACCATCAGGCAGCATATACATTAAACTGCTAACTAAAGTTAAGAAACTCTGGAATCACAAGAAACCAAGGAGGCATTGCTTTAGTCTAAGCATGCAAAGAAGGTAAAATTAGTCACTAACCCATGGAAGATAAGCAGCCGTGAAGGTAAAGAGACCCAAAAAGCTCATGTGGATGAAGGGATTTTGCTTGCTCCAAACATATACCTATAAAGGGAAACAAGTAAAGGATGAAAATAGATAAGAAAGCAACAAAATAAAAAATAAATAAATAAATTACTAGACCTACAAAAACTAACCATCATAAATGTTAGCGAATTGCTAAGAAATATGATCTTTGCAAATGACTCTGAGACATAAGGTATCATCCCACCAATAAGAACAATTCCAGTTAACACAGTGGCTCCAAACAAGAGCATGTAGAAGAAATCTGCAGTCCTTCCCCTAAAAGAATTCTCTTCAAGAAGCTTGCAGTACCGAGCAAGAAAAAACATGTGAAACAGAAAGTCCAGGTCTGAAAGTTAATCAACAAGCACAGTTAGCACAGATTGTGAGGAAATATAGAAGTACTCTTAAGAGTACCTTAAAATGCTTTAAAAATTGAAAGTAAACATTAATGATTAATTGAAGGAAAAACCTAACATCAAGCATTACGCCAAAGATAAGAAATTAAGAACTGCCTTATGTTATTCTGAGAATCATATCAGTGCTGGGCTGGAATAGCCTTTGCTAACTTTTGACTAAATAATCTACCAATAGCCACTTAATTCTAAAGGTCTTTTGTCTTGACAAAATATCAACAAATGGTATGAAGCCCAAATCACAAAATTCTGAAACAAAACTTGACATCCATTTTGATTGAGTCATATAAAGTTGAACACCCTCTGGCTAAAAGAAAACAGAAAACTCTCAGCAGTACAAGAACAGCTTGGTCATTACCCATTTTCCGGAAGTAAAGAAAGTTGGTAATGAGGCGCCAGAATTGATAATGCTTCACGACCAGTTTGGGATTCAAGTACAAATTGTACGGAGAAATAATCTGCAACAACGACATTACCAATTCCAATTGTAAACCCAAACCTCAACAGATTAAAAAAAAAAAAGTACTTTTTTTAAGAAGGTTAGATCATAAAAGCTCAAAATTCACAAAGTTAATGTAATAACTAATAAAACAGCAAAATCAATGACCTTGCCTCATAACACTGTTATTATAGAGACATGTGCATAGAGAAGGAGATTGAGCAATAGAGGCAGAGGAGAAACCTCTAAGGAACAGCCGATGGTAGTGACGATGGCGGCGGTGAGGTAGGAGCGGGTGATGATCGGCATCTGTTTGTACCATTCCTCTACTGCTTGCGCCATTTTCGTCTGAAATCTTCCCAATTTCTCCCCAATACACTATTAAACCCCTTGCTTTCAGAGAACGAAAGAAAGGAGTGAACTTTCCAGAACCCGATTCGCGAAACCGAGTGTGACTTTCGACAACCTCAGATCGATATAATCCACAAAGATTCGATGGGTTAGGTTAATGTATAGTATCGATTCTGCTTCCCTGTTTATGCGTAAACAGTACAGAATTTGGAATTGAGCTGATAAAAATTAATGCCGAGTCTGCAATCTGCAATAGCGCGTGTAAACACAGACCAATAAGAACAAACTATGACCAACATAGTCCAATTAAAACACGCTTTAAAACGTATACTTGGGGGTCGGATAATCAGATTTTTTTTAATGAAGAAATTTGCCGTTATTATTCTTCTTCTTTTTTTTTTTCAAATTGTTTTTTTTTCAAATTGTTCTGAACAGGTTTTACTGTAGGACCTGTATCATATTTAGACGAATCTTCATTCGCACCGAGCCATCCCAATTAAGAGATAAAGTGTTGGTCAAATTAGCTTTTTCATACGAGAGGGAGTTCGAACCCTCGACCTATCTTAATGGATACGAGTACACGTTATTATTTAAGATTGTGCAGATATTATTTCAAAATGATACACCAATCTCAAAAGTTTCACCTTCCTATATTATAGTGGAAATGAATTATATTTTTGGTGGTTGATACTGGTCCAATGCAAAACAAGACAACTAATTATAATTTATAGGAGGAAGCTGATGCTATTTATGAACCTATAAATAAAGGTTTTGTCCCTTAAGTAAACACATTATTTCCTTGTGACAAAGGTCATTTTAGTGTAGAAAATTTCAAGAACCCATAGGTATGCAAACAAGTTTAACCAAGGAAAAAGATATAAACCTAAGCAAGTTAGTCAAACAATTTGCTTGGTGACCATCAGATTTCAAATTCAACTTTTCTAGTCAAGTTGCAGTTACAGACTTTCTCGTAAATCAAAGTTTAACCAAGGAGAAGGGTTTAATTTGTTATGCTGAAGTGGAAAAGAAATAGCATTCACATATATGGAGTATCTGCAAGCAAAGCAAAACAAAAACAAGACTCAACATGTCTTAACAGTACAGAAAAGAGAAGCAAGTGACACTAAAATTTGGAGACAGAATAAGCATTAGAAAGCTGTTTCCATATCCCTACAACTTCATTCATCTAAGGAGTGTTGGTTGGATTGGCTGTGGGTGAAACAATGCCATCAAGACCAAACCTGAAATCAGGCAGTGTGCAACTCTCTGAACTGTAGATCTGAGTTTCAAGCCTGCCTGCAGGCTGTTCATGTGTCACATTTTCTTCTGAAGTCCCCACTACTCCAGCAGGCTGTGATTCTCCACCACCATTTTCAGCAGGGTAACCAAAGGGCTTCCCTTTGAGAGATTCATTAGATGCATCATTCTGGGGAGCAGATGGATTCTCCATCGTGAAATCCACGGCCCTCGCCCTGCTGTTAATCAGTACTGGAGGCAAAGCTTGAATGAACTCCAAACCTGTGTTCTTAGATTCTGAATGAGGTTCTTGGAACTGTGGAACATAATGAGGTTGAGCACCCACAGCAGGGTGTTGATCAAGATTTGGAGACTTGTTTTCCTCCATTTTAGACTCAACAGCTTGATTTTCTGCAGGGTTCTGGGAAAGCCTGGAATTTGAGAGATCCCAATCATAGGCCTTAAAACATGGCTCAGTTGATCTCTGGCTGTAAGTTTGAGACACCTGACTTCCAGTCTCCTCACTGCAGGACACATCTGCAGCATTAACCTTGGACGACAACCATTGTGGCTGCGTCGAAATCTCAAACACCTGCATTACCTCGTCCTGTTCGACCATCCTAAGATTCTCCAGCGGGGGCGGAGGGGCTGCAGATTGAGGCTGATGATTCTGATAAAGATTCAGAGAAGGCCCCATCGCTTTCTCCCCCGCTAACAACCCAACAGAGTTACTTCTTGACATAGCAGGCACAGAAACAGAAACAGAACCAGAACCAGAACCAGATTGAGGTTGGCTAACAACCATGGAGGGACTAAAAGTTGGTTTAGGATGCTGCAAAACTTGTTCTGAAGCTGCAGCCATATCAGATTGGGGGATAACACCATTGTTAAGAACTGGGACAGGCATATCTCTTCTCTCAAACATTTTAGCCTGTGGAACGACATCCGTTGCTGCTGTAATGGGGGAAAATCGTCCCGGTTGGAACACAACCCCGCGAAGCAAAGCGCTGCTATTAGCAACTCTCACAGTGAGAAAGTAACCAGCATCGAAACAGCCATCAATTACCCCAGAAACCATTCTTCCCACCATGTCATCCACCTCAGAGCCTTGCTCTTTCACTTCCCCAGGTGGGATTATCTTCCTGGTTTCAGAAGACTGTGAGCTGCTGCTTATAACTTTCTCAGCAACACTCCCATCTTTGCGTGGACGGCCTCTCCTCCTCTTTGCAGGGAGGATTGGCAGAGAAGATGAATTAACTGCCTGCAGATTCTGCTCACTCATTCTGGGGAAATTAAATCCCAACCATGATTCTTGATTCTGCCCAGATTGTTAATTTAATTTCCTCTGCGGAGGAATGTATAAACGTTAAACGTAAAAGAACCAAGATTCATTAACACGTCAAGAACGCAGGGAATCAACCCAACAAAGTAAACACATGGATGATTACATTACAATAATGAATATAATTAATAAGAACATCCCCTCCCAGTTTCTGCTTAATCTCACAAAATTAGGAAGAACAAAGCTACAACAAGATCCATCATGTTTAGGGCAAAATGAATTAACCACGCACGCAAAAACATGCGATAATGAACAACCTTAAAATACTCCGTATGCATACGTCTAATTCAAGAACAGTGGTTCCAATGCAGGATATGAATATACGTGCATGCAGTGTATGTATGTATAGAACAGTGTATATATTACGTGTGAATGTAAAATACCAGAAATTAAATACTTACATTTTTTTAATTTCTGGAAATGGGAAATCAATTAGGGATATATTTCTTCTTCTTCTTCCTTTCTATTCTTTTTTCGTATGCTTCCCCATTTTCTTTGGGAAGAGTCTGGGCTGCGTAGAATGCGGGATTGTTACCGTATAGATTTGCGAGTGTGTAAATGTCAATACCCCCCCCCCCCCAAAAAAAAAAAAAAGAATAACCATTGTTCCATTTTTGCCCACACTATCTTAGTCTAGTTCATTGCATGTTTATCTCTTAGTTTGCATGCTATTATACAAGAGCTTGTTTACCCCATGCACACTCAAAAGCAATGTCATTTTGTATTGAACTTCATAGCCATTCAATCTTCTTGAAATGTTCCCACCACATTACATGCAAAATTAAGGTTTGTTTTTTGGGACGACGAGAGAAACTCATAATCGCTACTGTAGGTATGCCAAGATAAATCGGTCTAGGTTGTGTGACGATTCCTACTCAGAGCTAAATTTGAAACAATGTGGTTACCAAAACAGGTCAATAACATAGCTAACGGTTGTGTTTGAAGTATTGTATGGTGTTAAAGAGGGAGAAGATAGAATGCATATATATACTTGATGTGGAGGTGAATCTTGGGGACTTGACTTTCATTATTACATGTTTTATTACAAATACAAGGTAAAAGATGTGGACATATAAAGATCAGATGAGTGGTCTGGCCTTATATATCATATCATTCAATAATACATCTAGCAAAAATCAAAGTTTGTATGAAATGCAGAAGAAATTATCTACTCTGATCTGATCTGAATCACAGTTCTTGAACAAGAGCATCAAAACGAAGCATGAATCTCCCATAAACACACCTATATATAAGCATATATAATGCAGCTAGGGGGGAAGAAAAACAAGGAGGATATTTATATATATATATATATATGCATGCATGCTTTATGCTTAAGACAAGGCATTGGCTCCAGCAACAATCTCCAAGATTTCTCCGGTAATCTTCGCCTGACGCTGTCTGTTGTAATCTATAGACAGATTCTTCCTCAATTCGTTAGCGTTGTCTGTGGCACTGCTCATCGCACTCATCCTGGAAGCCAGCTCGCTGGCCAGCGATTCCTGCAAAGCTCTCAGAATTTGACTGTTCAAGTAGAGAGGCAACAGGGCGTCCAGAATCTGAACTGGGTCCTGCTCGAACTCCAAGATTGATGAGAAATCTGGGGTTTCGGTTCTTCTCACGTCTCTCTCCACCGTCAATTTCCCTTCTTTGGTCGTCAGGCGGAAGAATTCGTCCTCTGCGGCGTCGACACAGTTGCCGTTTATGTCGCAGATCTCTCCCTTGGGGGAAAGAGGGACTAGGGTGTGAATTACTGGCTCGGATTTGACTAAAGACACGAACTTTGTGTATAAAAGCTCGACTTTGTCGACCTCTTCGCTTACGAAGAGCGAGAAGACGTCATCGGCGATTGCCTGCGCGTCTTTTGCGGTGGGGAGAGAGCTGCCGTCGAGGAATCTATCGACGGGAATGTGGGGTCGGCGGATGAAATAGGTATTCCCCTTTTTGCCCACGCTAATCACGGTGTAATCCACGCCGAGGGATTTCAGTTCCGCGATTCTCGCCTCGGCTTTCTTGAGGATATTACTATTAAACGCGCCGCAGAGGCCACGGTCGCCCGTGACGACCACGAGCGCGACTTTCTTGACGGGGCGGACCTTCGTGAGCGGCACCTCCGCGTCGTCCGTCTGGAGCTGCTCGTTGATGTTGTAGAGGACCTCCACGAGCGTCTCCGAGAAGGGGCGCCCGTTCACCACGGCCTCCTGGGCTCTCCTCACCTTCGCCGCCGCCACCAGCTTCATGGCCTCCGTGATCTTCCCGGTGTTCTTCACCGACGCAATCCGATCGCGGAGCTCGCGCAGGTCGCACCGGATTGGGCCCACCGACGGCGATCTAGACGGCGCGGAGCTCTGCGCCGGGAGCTGCAACGGGTTGAGAGAGGAGCCGAATGAGAGCAGAGAGGAGTTGGAAAGGGAAGGTTTTGACGACACCAACATTGTCAGATTGGAGCAAGACATGGCTGCAAGCTACAATGAACAGGGTAGATTGCAGTAAAGGCTGAGGTTGGGGAGATTGAGAGAGGAGGAGTGGGGAAGAAATGGGGAGGGAGTTTTAGCATAAGAGATGTTTTTTTTGATGCGGTGAGATTTGTTGTATGGCATGGAATAGAGGAGGGAATGAGAGGTGGAGGGAGGTGTTTGGATGAGGTTTGAGGATAAGATTCTTGACCGTTGTAGATTGCATTTAATTTCGTAAAAAATATAAGAAATATGATTACAAATTACAACCTGAAAATATCAATAAAACAAGCATTATAATTGATAAGGTATATACGAGTTCGAGCAGTCAAGATGCGGCTAAATATACTTTATTGATCATGAACCGGATGCATCATGCAAGAGTATTATATCTTAATACTATATTGATTATGAACCCGATATAAGTGCATTATATCCTAAGCGTCTAGCTCAGTTAACGTGACAGTGAGTCAGAGGTCTATGAGCTATTTAGCTATTTAAGAGACAAAACAGTCAAAAATCCTCATTTTAGCATTAAATATGGTATTTATAGGGTGTCAAGGGACAAATACCGGTCTTACGGCATGGACGTCGCGTGGAGGCCATGCACTGGGCCAATCGTAAGCCCATTGTCCGTTAGCCAAGCGTCTGACACTTTATGCGTCACAGTGGGTGAACCGATCACACCCGAAGGGCTATTATTACGAATCATGCTCTATACGCCCCCCAGGGCGGGTGGTTAGGAAGCTAGTGGTCGACCGGTTAATATATGATTCGCTCTACGGCTTAGGAACCAATCATCATATGGTCACGATACCCGGATGATAATCCCCATCAATAATCTTAACCCAAGTTTGTAGATATTGGAGTTCTTGCCCAAGTTAAGAAACTCAACATTTAAGAAATTAAACTAGATACTATATGTTTGGAAATTTATTTTATTTTAAAACCAAAATACTTCATTAGTTTAAGTCACAATATCGGACAGAATTACATTAGAAAGAAAAGATGGACAAGGAAAACCAAGTCCTACAATCAGCTATGAATACAGATTCCCTAATTACTAAATGGGTCGCCATATTCACATATCGTTTAACAAAAGTAAAGCTAACACTATGGAAATCCTTGGCTAGTTTATGGATATCCTCAAAGACTAAATCAAAGTAAGAACCTAATTTTGAATTTTTCCGCCCTCGTCTAATTTAGATCAAAATTTAACTTCAAAAACTAGATACTATATATTCATAAACTCAAAACTTCATGTTCATAAACAAGACACTACAAAATTCATTTTGTTACATGTTCATAACATATCTTATATATGTAAAAATTTTAAATTTTAGTGTTCATAAATTAGACACTATATATTCACAAATATTGAATGTTAAAAAATTCAAAATTTATGTTCAAAACATGTATGAAACAACACCCAGTTAATCATGAATTCATGATAGTTGAAATACTGCTGTTTTGGACTAAGATCCACTCCTCTACTGTCTAACTATTGGTTCTGGTGTCTGCATACTTTTTTCTCTGACAAACAGGCCCTCCACCATGTGACCATAAGATACACAAGGAGCCCATTATAAGTGGGCCTAAAATCCCAAATAATACTCAATGAGCCCAAATTTGTTGGAGTTTTTGCACAAGAGTGTAGCATTCAGTTATATGATTGAACAATGAACACTTTAAAGATGATTTTAAAAAAATCCCATAAAAAACTGATATCAATAAGGATAATAAGACTTCTCATTACACAACTCTAACATGTTGATTAATCTAAGTTGATAACTTAACTATTTTTTTATATCTTATTGTCTTCAAAACATGTAGTGGGGTCTCGAGATTAGAGTAGTACAATTGTTATTTATAAACATTTTAGCTGAAAAAAAAAACAATAATCATATATTTTTGTAAAATGATGTAGTGAAAAAAAAAATCTTAATGAAAGTAAAAATATTCGTAAAGTATTAATAATAATAATTTTTTTTTTGTTATGTAACTTGATATCTATTATCTAATGTATAACGGGTGGTAATAAATTGCTTTGAGGTATCTTATGGAATTATCTCCTATGATTCTATGAGCTTATAAAAGTGTGGTTGGTACGATTTAATTGCAATTCTATTCCTACAAATATTCATGGAATTTATATACGAAATTATACGTAGATTTAATACGGAGTATATGTTATTAATAGTGTATCTCCAGTTAGGCATTGCGGCATGACTTTGACTTGAGGAAAACAAAAAACCTCGTATTCAGTGCAATCAGAAGAGGTGGCGGATAGATAAGGATGAAACAACGCCACTTTTTCCTCCGTCCGTTACGAAGTTACGTTACGTTCTTACGTCTCACGTGTATGTACACCCAACACGACACGCTTGCCTCTACACCATGAGGCAACTAAATCATTCAAGCTGACTTTTTGGCTTTTGGGATTATTGCATATGACGTAGTGTGAGATTAATTATTATTTTTTAATTTTGTAATATCATTGAATTAATTTGAATTTGATTATAGTTATGCTACTCACAACAGTGTTTCAATTCTTGACGTTTTGATAATTATTACTAAAGGAAGAAGCTTTTAACCAAGCATTTTCTTTAGTGATTTAATATGATCAAACTGCTAAAGATGACTGAACTAACAAAAAATTAACATAAGTATTGATAAACAAATAAGACCTTAGTCTAAAAATAATTTAACATGATATGTATCAATTATTTAATTTTGTAATAATATTAGCAATTCGTTTATGAAAGTGCCATAAAATTTTGAATTTTAAAGTGTCTAATTGAATATAGTACGGTTTAAGATTTCGATAGACTCACCATTAAATTCATATGTGTCCTATGCACGCTACACCACTTGTATTTTCAATATTCATCCCCTACTGACCGTGCATGCATGATGCCGCTACATATAATGCCCAATAAATTAAATTAAATGCTTATTATTTTAGAGTTGCTCATTGTCTCCAAGGAGAAAAATAAGGAATACATTATGCATACTTGACAAAGATTTTTTTTTTTTTTTTTTTTTTTTACAAAGACTTATTTGGCCACATATAATGCACCGAGAGAGAAAGCAACTAAACTGCTAAAAGTAAAATAATAAGGACAAATATTTTTTTAAAAATTCTTAAATCGGTGATCCTAATATATAATTACATTATGATACGAAAATTATATTTCTCCTCGAAACTACTTCTTTCCAGACACATCATTTATCTTCTAATTAAAAGGTAAAAATATATGCAAAAGTCTTATAATAAATGATGAATAGGTTAGAGTAGGTTAAATTCAAAACTAAAAATAGAATTATTTTCCTTAATTTGATGAAGATTGGAGATTAGAATAGATTAGATAGACCTAATATTCTTTATATTTTACATTCTCTGCGTTTGGTTAGTTATGTGTAATTGTAAAAGTAAAATTACCGTTAATGTATTGGTTAGTATAATGTGGTCCATAATTATAAGAATAAATGTGTGTAAAACAAACTAGGGTCACTAGGTCAGTCTATTATTTTGCCCAAAACGACAGGACGATTGCATTATTAACGAAAATGACAGCAAAATAAATTAATAATTAAACAGGCAATTTCTCTTTTTAGCTTCCTTTTCCGCCTAATTAAGGAGTGAGCCAGTTATCAGTTATCACCGACACTATTTATGTATTACTTCATAACCTTTGGTGAATAAATGTATAATTGTATCATTGTCAATTCCTTGAAAATTTTTATTTCTGTAGTAACTCACGGTAATTTTTATGGTGTATTCTATATTTATTATATGCTGAATCGAAATATTTAGATAAGTTAAAAGAGTCTTGCACAATTCCATCTAAATCTCTATAGACAATTATATTGTTAATTACAAAAAAGTTTATTATACATTTTCAAACAGGTTAAATTTTCATTTACTTATTTGAGTGATGTCACAATTATATTGTTTAGAATATTGTTGTTTTTAATTTTCTATATATAATTGGACAAAGAGTCATATTCGAAAAGGGTTAATTTATTTGAAAATTGAGTTATAATTATGGTCTAAATGGTGACGTAGGCATGGCCTCAATATTTTGTAATACACATAATGAGCTCGGATCATTAATCCTATCCATTCTCAAATAAAGTTCCAAACTTTAAGAAAAATTAACTATACCTTCTTAATTTGATATATCATTTGCAAGAATTCAACCGAGATTTAAGACATTTTAATCAAGTGATACTTATCTTTAATTTGTGCAGATTTTTGAATAAATCAAAGAATCAAACTACTGTCCACACCAACTTAACTCATTAATTATTGATGTTCAAAACTCGACAGCGAACTTTTAATGTTGAGAAATCAACCTTTTTGGAGTAAAAAGAATCAAACTAGCCAAAGTGGCTTCCTTTTACTTGAATTAGATCATTATTCTTAAACTAAATTTTCACTCCGATGTTAAAGATTAAATAATATTGTAGCGATAAATGCCATTGGATTTAATGAATGCACAAGCTTTCATAACCGGTACCAGTACTCATTAAAGAAGACAAGAAAAAGTTCTGTTCTTTATTGGGTGCCACTGACTTTCACCTCTTCTCCTGCCCTTACTTAAGTTGAGTAGCACTCAGTATAATCCACACTATCATTCATGAAAATGGGTTCAAGAGCTCTCTTCTTCTTAGCCATCCTCTCCTTCTCAGCTCTCTCTGCCATAGCAGAAGACAGCCATGAGACTTCAGCTGGGCTTGCTATGAACTACTACAAAGACAGCTGCCCTCAAGCTGAAGACATCATCAAAGAGCAAGTCAAACTCCTGTACAAGCGCCACAAGAACACTGCGTTTTCTTGGCTCAGGAACATCTTCCATGACTGCTTTGTTGAGGTAATTCCTAGAGACTCTGAGAGAAATTAAAGAAACCAGAGAAAAAAAAAAGATGTGTTTTTTGCTTGATTTTTGACTTGTGAGTGCAGTCTTGTGATGCTTCGCTGCTGCTGGACTCAACCAGGAGGGTTCTGTCTGAGAAGGAGGCAGACAGGAGCTTTGGGATGAGGAATTTCAGGTACATTGAGACCATTAAGGAAGCTGTGGAGAGGGAGTGCCCTGGAGTTGTTTCCTGTGCTGATATTCTTGTGTTGTCTGCTAGAGATGGCATAGTTGCAGTAAGTATTATAACTTTGTTGTTCTTTGAGTGATGAGTGCTAAAAAGTTACATTTTTTTTTTTAATCTTATCTTGAGATTATTAGATCTGACTTTCTGAACCAACTTATCAGTAGTCATGGTTATTTGACTAAAATTTTGTCCATTCAACTGAAGGTGGATAAACTAAAAAAGTCTGCTCTTTATTTATGTTTTGTTACAAGATTCTGATATGTTATGTGCTTCTTGATAGCTTGGAGGCCCATACATCCCACTCAAATCTGGGAGAAGGGATGGCAGGAAGAGCAGAGCAAATATTCTTGAACAATACCTCCCAGACCACAATGACAGCATGAGTCTTGTTCTTGAGAGGTTTTCCAACATTGGAATCAACACTCCTGGAGTTGTTGCTTTGCTAGGTATAGCTAGAGTAAAATTTAACATTTACTTGCTGATCTGATGGTTTAAGGAAGGGGTTTTAAAGAATTTTGGGACTGTTTTTTGTAACAGGAGCTCACAGTGTAGGAAGAACCCACTGTGTGAAGCTGGTTCACAGGTTATACCCAGAAGTGGACCCTCAGCTCAACCCTGATCATGTTCCACACATGCTCAAGAAATGCCCAGATCCAATTCCTGACCCAAAGGCTGTGCAGTATGTGAGGAACGACCGGGGCACGCCCATGAAACTGGACAACAACTACTACAGGAACATTTTGGACAACAAAGGGTTGATGCTTGTAGACCACCAACTAGCCACAGACAAGAGGACCAAGCCTTATGTCAAGAAAATGGCAAAGAATCAGGACTATTTCTTCAAGGAGTTTTCCAGAGCCATCACTATCCTCTCTGAGAACAACCCTCTCACTGGCACCAAGGGTGAGATCAGAAAGCAATGCAATCTGGCTAACAAGCTCCACTAGTTTGGCTTCCTAATGGCCTAGTAATAAGAGGGTTGGTTGCCCTTACTGGAGTTTGTTTATCTGGTAGAAAAGAACTAGGTTCAAATAGTGTGGCAAGAAAGTGGTGGTGATGTTGTTTAATTTCAATGGCTTTACTGTAAATTTCTTATTTCAGGGTTTGCAGTTTATGTATTGTTGCTTTGGGGTGCATGGTGGAAGTAGGTGTTGGTGTTTGGAGCATAAATTAATGGTGATGGTCATTATGCTTGCTTAAACTGTACTGTTCTCTTTTTTTTTTTTTTTTTTTTTTTTTTTTTTTTTTTTTTTTTTTTTTTTTTTATTTTTTTTTTTTTTTT